>NW_026974720.1:300000-395672 GCF_015220805.1 Pogoniulus pusillus | reverse complement strand
CTAGCCTGGAATCCCCTGCACCATTCTGCAGCTTTCCAGCTCCCTCACACACTGGCAAAAGAAACTTTCTCCTAGCTCCTTTCCTTTGAAGCAGAAACCCTTTTACATCCTACCCCCATGAAGAACCATAGAAATGCCGTTTAGAAAAAGCACTCCTTCTGCTTATAGACCCAGCCAGGAATGGCCTAGCCTGGAATCCCCTGCACCATTCTGCAGCTTTCCAGCTCCCTCACACACTGGCAAAAGAAACTTTCTCCTAGCTCCTTTCCTTTAAAGGAGAAACACTTTTACATCCTAGCCCCATTGAAGAACCATAGAAATGCCGTTTAGAAAAAGCACTCCTTCTGCTTATAGACCCAACCAGGAATGGCCTAGCCTGGAATCCCCTGCACCATTCTGCAGCTTTCCAGCTCCCTCACACACTGGCAAAAGAAACTTTCTCCTAGCTCCTTTCCTTTGAAGCAGAAACACATTTACATCCTAGCCCCATTGAAGAACCATAGAAATGCCGTTTAGAAAAAGCACTCCTTCTGCTTATAGACCCAGCCAGGAATGGCCTAGCCTGGATAACCCTGCACCATTCTGCAGCTTTCCAGCTCCCTCACACACTGGCAAAAGAAACTTTCTCCTAGCTCCTTTCCTTTAAAGGAGAAACACGATTACATCCTAGCCCCATTGAAGAACCATAGAAATGCTGTTTAGAAAAAGCACTCCTTCTGCTTATAGACCCAACCAGGAATGGCCTAGCCTGGAATCCCCTGCACCATTCTGCAGCTTTCCAGCTGCCTCACACACTGGCAAAAGAAACTTTCTCCTAGCTCCTTTCCTTTAAAGGAGAAACACCATTACATCCTAGCCCCATTGAAGAACCATAGAAATGCCGTTTAGAAAAAGCACTCCTTCTGCTTATAGACCCAGCCAGGCATGGCCTAGCCTGGAATCCCCTGCACCATTCTGCAGCTTTCCAGCTCCCTCACACACTGGCAAAAGAAACTTTCTCCTAGCTCCTTTCCTTTGAAGCAGAAACACGTTTACATCCTAGCTCCATTGAAGAACCATAGAAATGCCGTTTAGAAAAAGCAATCCTCCTGCTTGTAGACCCAGCCAGGAATGGCCTAGCCAGGAATCCCCTGCACCATTCTGCAGCTTTCCAGCTCCCTCACACACTGGCAAAAGAAACTTTCTCCTAGCTCCTTTCCTTTAAAGGAGAAACACGTTTACATCCTAGCCCCATTGAAGAACCATAGAAATGCCGTTTAGAAAAAGCACTCCTTCTGCTTATAGACCCAGCCAGGAATGGCCTAGCCTGGAATCCCCTGCACCATTCTGCAGCTTTCCAGCTCCCTCACACACTGGCAAAAGAAACTTTCTCCTAGCTCCTTTCCTTTGAAGCAGAAACACGTTTACATCCTTGCCCCATTGAAGAACCATAGAAATGCCGTTTAGAAAAAGCACTCCTTCTGCTTATAGACCCAGCCAGGAATGGCCTAGCCTGGAATCCCCTGCACCATTCGGCAGCTTTCAGCTCCCTCACACACTGGCAAAAGAAACTTTCTCCTAGCTCCTTTCCTTTGAAGCAGAAACACGTTTACATCCTAGCCCATTGAAGAACCATAGAAATGCCGTTTAGAAAAAGCACTCCTTCTGCTTATAGACCCAGCCAGGAATGGCCTAGCCTGGAATCCCCTGCACCATTCTGCAGCTTTCCACCTCCCTCACACACTGGCAAAAGAAACTTCTCCTAGCTCCTTTCCTTTGAAGCAGAAACACATTTACATCCTGGCTCCATTGAAGAACCATAGAAATGCCGTTTAGAAAAAGCACTCCTTCTGCTTATAGACCCAGACAGGAATGGCCTAGCCTGGAATCCCCTGCACCATTCTGTAGCTTTCCAGCTGCCTCACACACTGGCAAATGAAACTTTCTCCTAGCTCCTTTCCTTTGAAGCAGAAACACGTTACATCCTAGCTCCATTGAAGAACCATAGAAATGCCGTTTAGAAAAAGCACTCCTTCTGCTTATAGACCCAGCCAGGAATGGCCTAGCCTGGAATCCCCTGCACCATTCTGCAGCTTTCCAGCTCCCTCACACACTGGCAAAAGAAACTTTCTCCTAGCTCCTTTCCTTTGAAGCAGAAACACGTTTACATCCTAGCCCCATTGAAGAACCATAGAAATGCCGTTTAGAAAAAGCACTCCTTCTGCTTATAGACCCAGCCAGGAATGGCCTAGCCTGGAATCCCCTGCACCATTCTGCAGCTTTCCAGCTCCCTCACACACTGGCAAAAGAAACTTTCTCCTAGCTCCTTTCCTTTAAGGCAGAAACACGTTTACATCCTAGCCCCATTGAAGAACCATAGAAATGCCGTTTAGAAAAAGCACTCCTTCTGCTTATAGACCCAGCCAGGAATGGCCTAGCCTGGAATCCCCTGCACCATTCTGCAGCTTTCCAGCTCCCTCACACACTGGCAAAAGAAACTTTCTCCTAGCTCCTTTCCTTTGAAGCAGAAACACTTTACATCCTAGCCCCATTGAAGAACCATAGAAATGCCGTTTAGAAAAAGCACTCCTTCTGCTTATAGACCCAGCCAGGAATGGCCTAGCCTGGAATCCCCTGCACCATTCTGCAGCTTTCCAGCTCCCTCACACACTGGCAAAAGAAACTTTCTCCTAGCTCCTTTCCTTTGAAGCAGAAACACGTTTACATCCTCGCTCCATTGAAGAACCATAGAAATGCCGTTTAGAAAAAGCACTCCTTCTGCTTATAGACCCAGCCAGGAATGGCCTAGCCTGGAATCCCCTGCACCATTCTGCAGCTTTCCAGCTCCCTCACACACTGGCAAAAGAAACTTTCTCCTAGCTCCTTTCCTTTAAAGCAGAAACACCTTTACATCCTAACCCATTGAAGAACCATAGAAATGCCGTTTAGAAAAAGCACTCCTTCTGCTTATAGACCCAGCCAGGAATGGCCTAGCCTGGAATCCCCTGCACCATTCTGCAGCTTTCCAGCTCCCTCACACACTGGCAAAAGAAACTTTCTCCTAGCTCCTTTCCTTTGAAGCAGAAACACTTTTACATCCTAGCCCCATTGAAGAACCATAGAAATGCCGTTTAGAAAAAGCACTCCTTCTGCTTATAGACCCAGCCAGGAATGGCCTAGCCTGGAATCCCCTGCACCATTCTGCAGCTTTCCAGCTCCCTCACACACTGGCAAAAGAAACTTTCTCCTAGCTCCTTTCCTTTGAAGCAGAAACACGTTTACATCCTACCCCCTGGAAGAACCATAGAAATGCCGTTTAGAAAAAGCACTCCTTCTGCTTATAGACCCAGCCAGGAATGGCCTAGCCTGGAATCCCCTGCACCATTCTGCAGCTTTCCAGCTCCCTCACACACTGGCAAAAGAAACTTCTCCTAGCTCCTTTCCTTTGAAGCAGAAACACGTTTACATCCTCGCTCCATTGAAGAACCATAGAAATGCCGTTTAGAAAAAGCACTCCTTCTGCTTATAGACCCAGCCAGGAATGGCCTAGCCTGGAATCCCCTGCACCATTCTGCAGCTTTCCAGCTCCCTCACACACTGGCAAAAGAAACTTTCTCCTAGCTCCTTTCCTTTGAAGCAGAAACACTTTACATCCTAGCCCCATTGAAGAACCATAGAAATGCCGTTTAGAAAAAGCACTCCTTCTGCTTATAGACCCAGCCAGGAATGGCCTAGCCTGGAATCCCCTGCACCATTCTGCAGCTTTCCAGCTCCCTCACACACCGGCAAAAGAAACTTTCTCCTAGCTCCTTTCCTTTGAAGCAGAAACACGTTTACATCCTAACCCCATGGAAGAACCATAGAAATGCCGTTTAGAAAAAGCACTCCTTTTGCTTATAGACCCAGCCAGGAATGGCCTAGCCTGGAATCCCCTGCACCATTCTGCAGATTTCCACCTCCCTCACACACCGGAAAAAGAAACCTTCTCCTAGCTCCTTTCTTTTGAGGCAGAAACACATTTACATCCTGGCTCCGTTGATGAACCATAGAAGTGCTTTTTAGAAAAAGCACTCCTGCTTATAGACCCAGACAGGAATGGCTGTCATGGAAAGTAGCAAAAGGCTCTCTAAGCTTTTGCTATATTGTGTAGTTTCTAGTGCCTCACATTCAAGCCAGAAGCATCGAAAAACCAAAACAATCTTTCAGTCCCATGGGAAGATTTCTCCCCAGAGTAAGTGAAAAGGTAAACACTGGCCATGTTTTCCCTTCCACTTGACCTCGCTTTTCAGACAACAGGATATTGTTTTGGTTAAGTAGGAACGACTATCTCAAGTCTGCCCAGCACCTGTAGGTGGGCTGGCCTGAGGAGTGGTCTTTATATTGTTTGAGTAAAATTATCCAATTATATAGATTGCTTACTGTCTTTTACCAATATATGTGAACAACGTAAAAGTGGTCCGAGTTGTGGGCTAGTCCTGTTTTGGAACATTATAAAAATGGTGGACAGGCCAGGATCGGGGCCCTTGTGCTCGTGCTCGTGCCCTTGCGCTCTTGCCCTAGCCTTCTGGGTCTGCGTCTTGTCCTTCTGGGTTTTTCCAGCCTTTCTGGTTTTTTCCCGGACTTAACAACAACAAACTGCTCGCCGATCTAGCCTCACCTCGGGCGGACGCCGAGTTGCAGAGGCTAAAGCCTGCATGCCTGGACCCTCATCGGGAGAATGAGAGACTCCTTACCAAGCTACAGACTGTGAGTAGCTGACTGACGAACTATTAACTCAAATCACAAAGACTCAAAAGAACTCTCTTTAAACATCATAGACTCTTTAATTTGCCATTTTCGGAAATGTTACTTTGATCTCAATCAAAAAGAATTCACAGTGGTGGTGTAGTTTCGGGAAGAGGGAATCCGCATTCTTTGCAATAAATCACTGATAAAATAGTCAACGCCTCGCGTATTTTCCCCATAACTCTGCCGCGAAACTGCGTTCCACGACAATGGCCTAGCCTGGAATCCCCTGCACCATTCTGTAGCTTTCCAGCTCCCTCACACACTGGCAAAAGAAACTTTCTCCTAGCTCCTTTCCTTTGAAGCAGAAACACGTTTACATCCTAGCTCCATTAAAGAACCATAGAAATGCCGTTTAGAAAAAGCACTCCTTCTGCTTATAGACCCAGCCAGGAATGGCCTAGCCTGGATAACCCTGCACCATTCTGCAGCTTTCCAGCTCCCTCACACACTGGCAAAAGAAACTTTCTCCTAGCTCCTTTCCTTTAAAGGAGAAACACATTTACGTCCTGGCTCCATTGAAGAACCATAGAAATGCCGTTTAGAAAAAGCACTCCTTCTGCTTATAGACCCAGCCAGGCATGGCCTAGCCTGGAATCCCCTGCACCATTCGGCAGCTTTCCAGCTCCCTCACACACTGGCAAAAGAAACTTTCTCCTAGCTCCTTTCCTTTGAAGCAGAAACACGTTTACATCCTCGCTCCATTGAAGAACCATAGAAATGCCGTTCAGAAAAAGCACTCCTTCTGCTTATAGACCCAGCCAGGAATGGCCTAGCCTGGAATCCCCTGCACCATTCTGCAGCTTTGCAGCTGCGTCACACACTGGCTAAAGAAACTTTCTCCTAGCTCCTTTCCTTTGAAGCAGAAACACATTTAGATCCTAGCTACATTGAAGAACCATAGAAATGCCGTTTAGAAAAAGCACTCCTTCTGCTTATAGACCCAGCCAGGAATGGCCTAGCCTGGAATCCCCTGCACCATTCTGCAGCTTTCCAGCTCCCTCACACACTGGCAAAAGAAACTTTCTCCTAGCTCCTTTCCTTTGAAGGAGAAACACGATTACATCCTAGCCCCATTGAAGAACCATAGAAATGCTGTTTAGAAAAAGCACTCCTTCTGCTTATAGACCCAACCAGGAATGGCCTAGCCTGGAATCCCCTGCACCATTCTGCAGCTTTCCAGCTGCCTCACACACTGGCAAAAGAAACTTTCTCCTAGCTCCTTTCCTTTGAAGCAGAAACACGTTTACATCCTAGCTCCATTGAAGAACCATAGAAATGCCGTTTAGAAAAAGCACTCCTTCTGCTTATAGACCCAGCCAGGAATGGCCTAGCCTGGAATCCCCTGCACCATTCTGCAGCTTTCCAGCTCCCTCACACACTGGCAAAAGAAACTTTCTCCTAGCTCCTTTCCTTTGAAGCAGAAACACGTTTACATCCTAGCTCCATTGAAGAACCATAGAAATGCCGTTTAGAAAAAGCACTCCTTCTGCTTGTAGACCCAGCCAGGAATGGCCTAGCCTGGAATCCCCTGCACCATTCTGCAGCTTTCCAGCTCCCTCACACACTGGCAAAAGAAACTTTCTCCTAGCTCCTTTCCTTTAAAGCAGAAACACTTTTACATCCTAGCCCCATTGAAGAACCATAGAAATGCCGTTTAGAAAAAGCACTCCTTCTGCTTATAGACCCAGCCAGGAATGGCCTAGCCTGGAATCCCCTGCACCATTCTGCAGCTTTCCAGCTCCCTCACACACTGGCAAAAGAAACTTTCTCCTAGCTCCTTTCCTTTGAAGCAGAAACACGTTTACATCCTAGCCCCATTGAAGAACCATAGAAATGCCGTTTAGAAAAAGCACTCCTTCTGCTTATAGACCCAGCCAGGAATGGCCTAGCCTGGAATCCCCTGCACCATTCTGCAGCTTTCCAGCTCCCTCACACACTGGCAAAAGAAACTTTCTCCTAGCTCCTTTCCTTTGAAGCAGAAACACGTTTACATCCTCGCTCCATTGAAGAACCATAGAAATGCCGTTTAGAAAAAGCACTCCTTCTGCTTATAGACCCAGCCAGGAATGGCCTAGCCTGGAATCCCCTGCACCATTCTGCAGCTTTCCAGCTCCCTCACACACTGGCAAAAGAAACTTTCTCCTAGCTCCTTTCCTTTGAAGCAGAAACACGTTTACATCCTAGCTCCATTGAAGAACCATAGAAATGCCGTTTAGAAAAAGCACTCCTTCTGCTTATAGACCCAGCCAGGAATGGCCTAGCCTGGAATCCCCTGCACCATTCTGCAGCTTTCCAGCTCCCTCACACACTGGCAAAAGAAACTTTCTCCTAGCTCCTTTCCTTTGAAGCAGAAACACGTTTACATCCTAGCCCCATTGAAGAACCATAGAAATGCCGTTTAGAAAAAGCACTCCTTCTGCTTATAGACCCAGCCAGGAATGGCCTAGCCTGGAATCCCCTGCACCATTCTGCAGCTTTCCAGCTCCCTCACACACTGGCAAAAGAAACTTTCTCCTAGCTCCTTTCCTTTAAGGAGAAACACGTTTACATCCTAGCCCCATTGAAGAACCATAGAAATGCCGTTTAGAAAAAGCACTCCTTCTGCTTATAGACCCAGCCAGGAATGGCCTAGCCTGGAATCCCCTGCACCATTCTGCAGCTTTCCAGCTCCCTCACACACTGGCAAAAGAAACTTTCTCCTAGCTCCTTTCCTTTGAAGCAGAAACACGTTTACATCCTCGCTCCATTGAAGAACCATAGAAATGCCGTTTAGAAAAAGCACTCCTTCTGCTTATAGACCCAGCCAGGAATGGCCTAGCCTGGAATCCCCTGCACCATTCTGCAGCTTTCCAGCTCCCTCACACACTGGCAAAAGAAACTTTCTCCTAGCTCCTTTCCTTTGAAGCAGAAACACGTTTACATCCTAGCCCCATTGAAGAACCATAGAAATGCCGTTTAGAAAAAGCACTCCTTCTGCTTATAGACCCAGCCAGGAATGGCCTAGCCTGGAATCCCCTGCACCATTCTGCAGCTTTCCAGCTCCCTCACACACTGGCAAAAGAAACTTTCTCCTAGCTCCTTTCCTTTAAAGCAGAAACACTTTTACATCCTAGCCCCATTGAAGAACCATAGAAATGCCGTTTAGAAAAAGCACTCCTTCTGCTTATAGACCCAGCCAGGAATGGCCTAGCCTGGAATCCCCTGCACCATTCTGCAGCTTTCCAGCTCCCTCACACACTGGCAAAAGAAACTTTCTCCTAGCTCCTTTCCTTTAAAGGAGAAACACGTTTACATCCTAGCCCCATTGAAGAACCATAGAAATGCCGTTTAGAAAAAGCACTCCTTCTGCTTATAGACCCAGCCAGGAATGGCCTAGCCTGGAATCCCCTGCACCATTCTGCAGCTTTCCAGCTCCCTCACACACTGGCAAAAGAAACTTTCTCCTAGCTCCTTTCCTTTGAAGCAGAAACACTTTTACATCCTAGCCCCATTGAAGAACCATAGAAATGCCGTTTAGAAAAAGCACTCCTTCTGCTTATAGACCCAGCCAGGAATGGCCTAGCCTGGAATCCCCTGCACCATTCTGCAGCTTTCCAGCTCCCTCACACACTGGCAAAAGAAACTTTCTCCTAGCTCCTTTCCTTTGAAGGAGAAACACGTTTACATCCTAGCCCCATTGAAGAACCATAGAAATGCCGTTTAGAAAAAGCACTCCTTCTGCTTATAGACCCAGCCAGGAATGGCCTAGCCTGGAATCCCCTGCACCATTCTGCAGCTTTCCAGCTCCCTCACACACTGGCAAAAGAAACTTTCTCCTAGCTCCTTTCCTTTGAAGCAGAAACACGTTTACATCCTAGCTCCATTGAAGAACCATAGAAATGCCGTTTAGAAAAAGCACTCCTTCTGCTTATAGACCCAGCCAGGAATGGCCTAGCCTGGAATCCCCTGCACCATTCTGCAGCTTTCCAGCTCCCTCACACACTGGCAAAAGAAACTTTCTCCTAGCTCCTTTCCTTTGAAGCAGAAACACGTTTACATCCTAGCCCCCATTGAAGAACCATAGAAATGCCGTTTAGAAAAAGCACTCCTTCTGCTTATAGACCCAGCCAGGAATGGCCTAGCCTGGAATCCCCTGCACCATTCTGCAGCTTTCCAGCTCCCTCACACACTGGCAAAAGAAACTTTCTCCTAGCTCCTTTCCTTTGAAGCAGAAACACTTTTACATCCTAGCCCCATTGAAGAACCATAGAAATGCCGTTTAGAAAAAGCACTCCTTCTGCTTATAGACCCAGCCAGGAATGGCCTAGCCTGGAATCCCCTGCACCATTCTGCAGCTTTCCAGCTCCCTCACACACTGGCAAAAGAAACTTTCTCCTAGCTCCTTTCCTTTAAAGGAGAAACACGTTTACATCCTAGCCCCATTGAAGAACCATAGAAATGCCGTTTAGAAAAAGCACTCCTTCTGCTTATAGACCCAGCCAGGAATGGCCTAGCCTGGAATCCCCTGCACCATTCTGCAGCTTTCCAGCTCCCTCACACACTGGCAAAAGAAACTTTCTCCTAGCTCCTTTCCTTTGAAGCAGAAACACATTTACATCCTCGCTCCATTGAAGAACCATAGAAATGCCGTTTAGAAAAAGCACTCCTTCTGCTTATAGACCCAGCCAGGAATGGCCTAGCCTGGAATCCCCTGCACCATTCTGCAGCTTTCCAGCTCCCTCACACACTGGCAAAAGAAACTTTCTCCTAGCTCCTTTCCTTTGAAGCAGAAACACTTTTACATCCTAGCCCCATTGAAGAACCATAGAAATGCCGTTTAGAAAAAGCACTCCTTCTGCTTATAGACCCAGCCAGGAATGGCCTAGCCTGGAATCCCCTGCACCATTCTGCAGCTTTCCAGCTCCCTCACACACTGGCAAAAGAAACTTTCTCCTAGCTCCTTTCCTTTGAAGCAGAAACACGTTTACATCCTAGCCCCATTGAAGAACCATAGAAATGCCGTTTAGAAAAAGCACTCCTTCTGCTTATAGACCCAGCCAGGAATGGCCTAGCCTGGAATCCCCTGCACCATTCTGCAGCTTTCCAGCTCCCTCACACACTGGCAAAAGAAACTTTCTCCTAGCTCCTTTCCTTTGAAGCAGAAACACATTTACATCCTAGCCCCATTGAAGAACCATAGAAATGCCGTTTAGAAAAAGCACTCCTTCTGCTTATAGACCCAGCCAGGAATGGCCTAGCCTGGAATCCCCTGCACCATTCTGCAGCTTTCCAGCTCCCTCACACACTGGCAAAAGAAACTTTCTCCTAGCTCCTTTCCTTTGAAGCAGAAACACGTTTACATCCTAGTCCCATTGAAGAACCATAGAAATGCCGTTTAGAAAAAGCACTCCTTCTGCTTATAGACCCAGCCAGGAATGGCCTAGCCTGGAATCCCCTGCACCATTCTGCAGCTTTCCAGCTCCCTCACACACTGGCAAAAGAAACTTTCTCCTAGCTCCTTTCCTTTGAAGCAGAAACACGTTTACATCCTAGCTCCATTGAAGAACCATAGAAATGCCGTTTAGAAAAAGCACTCCTTCTGCTTATAGACCCAGCCAGGAATGGCCTAGCCTGGAATCCCCTGCACCATTCTGCAGCTTTCCAGCTCCCTCACACACTGGCAAAAGAAACTTTCTCCTAGCTCCTTTCCTTTGAAGCAGAAACACGTTTACATCCTAGCCCCATTGAAGAACCATAGAAATGCCGTTTAGAAAAAGCACTCCTTCTGCTTATAGACCCAGCCAGGAATGGCCTAGCCTGGAATCCCCTGCACCATTCTGCAGCTTTCCAGCTCCCTCACACACTGGCAAAAGAAACTTTCTCCTAGCTCCTTTCCTTTGAAGCAGAAACACGTTTACATCCTAGCTCCATTGAAGAACCATAGAAATGCCGTTTAGAAAAAGCACTCCTTCTGCTTATAGACCCAGCCAGGAATGGCCTAGCCTGGAATCCCCTGCACCATTCTGCAGCTTTCCAGCTCCCTCACACACTGGCAAAAGAAACTTTCTCCTAGCTCCTTTCCTTTGAAGCAGAAACACGTTTACATCCTAGCCCCATTGAAGAACCATAGAAATGCCGTTTAGAAAAAGCACTCCTTCTGCTTATAGACCCAGCCAGGAATGGCCTAGCCTGGAATCCCCTGCACCATTCTGCAGCTTTCCAGCTCCCTCACACACTGGCAAAAGAAACTTTCTCCTAGCTCCTTTCCTTTGAAGCAGAAACACATTTACATCCTAGCTCCATTGAAGAACCATAGAAATGCCGTTTAGAAAAAGCACTCCTTCTGCTTATAGACCCAGCCAGGAATGGCCTAGCCTGGAATCCCCTGCACCATTCTGCAGCTTTCCAGCTCCCTCACACACTGGCAAAAGAAACTTTCTCCTAGCTCCTTTCCTTTGAAGCAGAAACACGTTTACATCCTAGCTCCATTGAAGAACCATAGAAATGCCGTTTAGAAAAAGCACTCCTTCTGCTTATAGACCCAGCCAGGAATGGCCTAGCCTGGAATCCCCTGCACCATTCTGCAGCTTTCCAGCTCCCTCACACACTGGCAAAAGAAACTTTCTCCTAGCTCCTTTCCTTTGAAGCAGAAACACATTTACATCCTAGCCCCATTGAAGAACCATAGAAATGCCGTTTAGAAAAAGCACTCCTTCTGCTTATAGACCCAGCCAGGAATGGCCTAGCCTGGAATCCCCTGCACCATTCTGCAGCTTTCCAGCTCCCTCACACACTGGCAAAAGAAACTTTCTCCTAGCTCCTTTCCTTTGAAGCAGAAACACGTTTACATCCTAGCCCCATTGAAGAACCATAGAAATGCCGTTTAGAAAAAGCACTCCTTCTGCTTATAGACCCAGCCAGGAATGGCCTAGCCTGGAATCCCCTGCACCATTCTGCAGCTTTCCAGCCCCTCACACACTGGCAAAAGAAACTTTCTCCTAGCTCCTTTCCTTTGAAGCAGAAACACTTTTACATCCTAGCCCCATTGAAGAACCATAGAAATGCCGTTTAGAAAAAGCACTCCTTCTGCTTATAGACCCAGCCAGGAATGGCCTAGCCTGGAATCCCCTGCACCATTCTGCAGCTTTCCAGCTCCCTCACACACTGGCAAAAGAAACTTTCTCCTAGCTCCTTTCCTTTGAAGCAGAAACACGTTTACATCCTAGCCCCATTGAAGAACCATAGAAATGCCGTTTAGAAAAAGCACTCCTTCTGCTTATAGACCCAGCCAGGAATGGCCTAGCCTGGAATCCCCTGCACCATTCTGCAGCTTTCCAGCTCCCTCACACACTGGCAAAAGAAACTTTCTCCTAGCTCCTTTCCTTTGAAGCAGAAACACGTTTACATCCTAGCCCCATTGAAGAACCATAGAAATGCCGTTTAGAAAAAGCACTCCTTCTGCTTATAGACCCAGCCAGGAATGGCCTAGCCTGGAATCCCCTGCACCATTCTGCAGCTTTCCAGCTCCCTCACACACTGGCAAAAGAAACTTTCTCCTAGCTCCTTTCCTTTGAAGCAGAAACACTTTTACATCCTAGCTCCATTGAAGAACCATAGAAATGCCGTTTAGAAAAAGCACTCCTTCTGCTTATAGACCCAGCCAGGAATGGCCTAGCCTGGAATCCCCTGCACCATTCTGCAGCTTTCCAGCTCCCTCACACACTGGCAAAAGAAACTTTCTCCTAGCTCCTTTCCTTTGAAGCAGAAACACGTTTACATCCTAGCCCCATGGAAGAACCATAGAAATGCCGTTTAGAAAAAGCACTCCTTCTGCTTATAGACCCAGCCAGGAATGGCCTAGCCTGGAATCCCCTGCACCATTCTGTAGCTTTCCAGCTGCGTCACACACTGGCAAAAGAAACTTTCTCCTAGCTCCTTTCCTTTGAAGCAGAAACACGTTTACATCCTCGCTCCATTGAAGAACCATAGAAATGCCGTTTAGAAAAACCACTCCTTCTGCTTGTAGACCCAGCCAGGAATGGCCTAGCCTGGAATCCCCTGCACCATTCTGCAGCTTTCCAGCTCCCTCACACACTGGCAAAAGAAACTTTCTCCTAGCTCCTTTCCTTTAAAGCAGAAACACTTTTACATCCTAGCCCCATTGAAGAACCATAGAAATGCCGTTTAGAAAAAGCACTCCTTCTGCTTATAGACCCAGCCAGGAATGGCCTAGCCTGGAATCCCCTGCACCATTCTGCAGCTTTCCAGCTCCCTCACACACTGGCAAAAGAAACTTTCTCCTAGCTCCTTTCCTTTGAAGCAGAAACACGTTTACATCCTACCCCCATGGAAGAACCATAGAAATGCCGTTTAGAAAAAGCACTCCTTCTGCTTATAGACCCAGCCAGGAATGGCCTAGCCTGGAATCCCCTGCACCATTCTGCAGCTTTCCAGCTCCCTCACACACTGGCAAAAGAAACTTTCTCCTAGCTCCTTTCCTTTGAAGCAGAAACACGTTTACATCCTAGCCCCATTGAAGAACCATAGAAATGCCGTTTAGAAAAAGCACTCCTTCTGCTTATAGACCCAGCCAGGAATGGCCTAGCCTGGAATCCCCTGCACCATTCTGCAGCTTTCCAGCTCCCTCACACACTGGCAAAAGAAACTTTCTCCTAGCTCCTTTCTTTGAAGGCAGAAACACTTTACATCCTAGCCCCATTGAAGAACCATAGAAATGCCGTTTAGAAAAAGCACTCCTCTGCTTATAGACCCAGCCAGGAATGGCCTAGCCTGGATAACCCTGCACCATTCTGCAGCTTTCCAGCTCCCTCACACACTGGCAAAAGAAACTTTCTCCTAGCTCCTTTCCTTTGAAGCAGAAACACGTTTACATCCTACCCCCATGGAAGAACCATTGAAATGCCGTTTAGAAAAAGCACTCCTTCTGCTTATAGACCCAGCCAGGAATGGCCTAGCCTGGAATCCCCTGCACCATTCTGCAGCTTTCCACCTCCTTCACACACCGGCAAAAGAAACTTTCTCCTAGCTCCTTTCCTTTGAAGCAGAAACACGTTTACATCCTAACCCCATGGAAGAACCATAGAAATGCCGTTTAGAAAAAGCACTCCTTCTGCTTATAGACCCAGCCAGGAATGGCCTAGCCTGGAATCCCCTGCACCATTCTGCAGCTTTCCACCTCCCTCACACACCGGAAAAAGAAACCTTCTCCTAGCTCCTTTCTTTTGAAGCAGAAACACGTTTACATCCTGGCTCCGTTGATGAACCATAGAAATGCCGTTTAGAAAAAGCACTCCTGCTTATAGACCCAGACAGGAATGGCTGTCATGGAAAGTAGCAAAAGGCTCTCTAAGCTTTTGCTATATTGTGTAGTTTCTAGTGCCTCACATTCAAGCCAGAAGCATCGAAAAACCAAAACAATCTTTCAGTCCCATGGGAAGATTTCTCCCCAGAGTAAGTGAAAAGGTAAACACTGGCCATGTTTTCCCTTCCACTTGACCTCGCTTTTCAGACAACAGGATATTGTTTTGGTTAAGTAGGAACGACTATCTCAAGTCTGCCCAGCACCTGTAGGTGGGCTGGCCTGAGGAGTGGTCTTTATATTGTTTGAGTAAAATTATCCAATTATATAGATTGCTTACTGTCTTTTACCAATATATGTGAACAACGTAAAAGTGGTCCGAGTTGTGGGCTAGTCCTGTTTTGGAACATTATAAAAATGGTGGACAGGCCAGGATCGGGGCCCTTGTGCTCGTGCTCGTGCCCTTGCGCTCTTGCCCTAGCCTTCTGGGTCTGCGTCTTGTCCTTCTGGGTTTTTCCAGCCTTTCTGGTTTTTTCCCGGACTTAACAACAACAAACTGCTCGCCGATCTAGCCTCGCCTCGGGCGGACGCCGAGTTGCAGAGGCTAAAGCCTGCATGCCTGGACCCTCATCGGGAGAATGAGAGACTCCTTACCAAGCTACAGACTGTGAGTAGCTGACTGACGAACTATTAACTCAAATCACAAAGACTCAAAAGAACTCTCTTTAAACATCATAGACTCTTTAATTTGCCATTTTCGGAAATGTTACTTTGATCTCAATCAAAAAGAATTCACAGTGGTGGTGTAGTTTCGGGAAGAGGGAATCCGCATTCTTTGCAATAAATCACTGATAAAATAGTCAACGCCTCGCGTATTTTCCCCATAACTCTGCCGCGAAACTGCGTTCCACGACAATGGCCTAGCCTGGAATCCCCTGCACCATTCTGTAGCTTTCCAGCTCCCTCACACACTGGCAAAAGAAACTTTCTCCTAGCTCCTTTCCTTTGAAGCAGAAACACGTTTACATCCTAGCTCCATTAAAGAACCATAGAAATGCCGTTTAGAAAAAGCACTCCTTCTGCTTATAGACCCAGCCAGGAATGGCCTAGCCTGGATAACCCTGCACCATTCTGCAGCTTTCCAGCTCCCTCACACACTGGCAAAAGAAACTTTCTCCTAGCTCCTTTCCTTTAAAGGAGAAACACATTTACGTCCTGGCTCCATTGAAGAACCATAGAAATGCCGTTTAGAAAAAGCACTCCTTCTGCTTATAGACCCAGCCAGGCATGGCCTAGCCTGGAATCCCCTGCACCATTCGGCAGCTTTCCAGCTCCCTCACACACTGGCAAAAGAAACTTTCTCCTAGCTCCTTTCCTTTGAAGCAGAAACCCTTTTACATCCTCGCTCCATTGAAGAACCATAGAAATGCCGTTCAGAAAAAGCACTCCTTCTGCTTATAGACCCAGCCAGGAATGGCCTAGCCTGGAATCCCCTGCACCATTCTGCAGCTTTGCAGCTGCGTCACACACTGGCTAAAGAAACTTTCTCCTAGCTCCTTTCCTTTGAAGCAGAAACACATTTAGATCCTAGCTACATTGAAGAACCATAGAAATGCCGTTTAGAAAAAGCACTCCTTCTGCTTATAGACCCAGCCAGGAATGGCCTAGCCTGGAATCCCCTGCACCATTCTGCAGCTTTCCAGCTCCCTCACACACTGGCAAAAGAAACTTTCTCCTAGCTCCTTTCCTTTAAAGGAGAAACACGATTACATCCTAGCCCCATTGAAGAACCATAGAAATGCTGTTTAGAAAAAGCACTCCTTCTGCTTATAGACCCAACCAGGAATGGCCTAGCCTGGAATCCCCTGCACCATTCTGCAGCTTTCCAGCTCCCTCACACACTGGCAAAAGAAACTTTCTCCTAGCTCCTTTCCTTTAAAGGAGAAACACCATTACATCCTAGCCCCATTGAAGAACCATAGAAATGCCGTTTAGAAAAAGCACTCCTTCTGCTTATAGACCCAGCCAGGCATGGCCTAGCCTGGAATCCCCTGCACCATTCGGCAGCTTTCCAGCTCCCTCACACACTGGCAAAAGAAACTTTCTCCTAGCTCCTTTCCTTTGAAGCAGAAACACGTTTACATCCTCGCTCCATTGAAGAACCATAGAAATGCCGTTTAGAAAAACCAATCCTCCTGCTTGTAGACCCAGCCAGGAAAGGCCTAGCCAGGAATCCCCTGCACCATTCTGCAGCTTTCCAGCTCCCTCACACACTGGCAAAAGAAACTTTCTCCTAGCTCCTTTCCTTTAAAGGAGAAACACTTTTACATCCTAGCCCCATTGAAGAACCATAGAAATGCCGTTTCGAAAAAGCACTCCTTCTGCTTATAGACCCAGCCAGGAATGGCCTAGCCTGGAATCCCCTGCACCATTCTGCAGCTTTCCAGCTCCCTCACACACTGGCAAAAGAAACGTTCTCCTAGCTCCTTTCCTTTGAAGCAGAAACACTTTACATCCTACCCCCATGGAAGAACCATAGAAATGCCGTTTAGAAAAAGCACTCCTTCTGCTTATAGACCCAGCCAGGAATGGCCTGGCCTGGAATCCCCTGCACCATTCTGTAGCTTTCCAGCTGCGTCACAAACTGGCAAAAGAAACTTCCTATTAGCTCCTTTCCTTTGAAGCAGAAACACGTTTACATCCTCGCTCCATTGAAGAACCATAGAAATGCCGTTTAGAAAAACCACTCCTTCTGCTTGTAGACCCAGCCAGGAATGGCCTAGCCTGGAATCCCCTGCACCATTCTGCAGCTTACCAGCTCCCTCACACACTGGCAAAAGAAACTTTCTCCTAGCTCCTTTGCTTTAAAGGAGAAACACTTTACATCCTAGCCCCATTGAAAAACCATAGAAATGCCGTTTAGAAAAAGCAATCCTTCTGCTTATAGACCCAGCCAGGAATGGCCTAGCCTGGATAACCCTGCACCATTCTGCAGCTTTCCAGCTCCCTCACACACTGGCAAAAGAAACTTTCTCCTAGCTCCTTTCCTTTGAAGCAGAAACACGTTTACATCCTACCCCCATGGAAGAACCATTGAAATGCCGTTTAGAAAAAGCACTCCTTCTGCTTATAGACCCAGCCAGGAATGGCCTAGCCTGGAATCCCCTGCACCATTCTGCAGCTTTCCACCTCCTTCACACACCGGCAAAAGAAACTTTCTCCTAGCTCCTTTCCTTTGAAGCAGAAACACGTTTACATCCTAACCCCATGGAAGAACCATAGAAATGCCGTTTAGAAAAAGCACTCCTTTTGCTTATAGACCCAGCCAGGAATGGCCTAGCCTGGAATCCCCTGCACCATTCTGCAGATTTCCACCTCCCTCACACACCGGAAAAAGAAACCTTCTCCTAGCTCCTTTCTTTTGAGGCAGAAACACATTTACATCCTGGCTCCGTTGATGAACCATAGAAGTGCTTTTTAGAAAAAGCACTCCTGCTTATAGACCCAGCCAGGAATGGCCTAGCCTGGATAACCCTGCACCATTCTGCAGCTTTCCAGCTCCCTCACACACTGGCAAAAGAAACTTTCTCCTAGCTCCTTTCCTTTGAAGCAGAAACACGTTTACATCCTACCCCCATGGAAGAACCATTGAAATGCCGTTTAGAAAAAGCACTCCTTCTGCTTATAGACCCAGCCAGGAATGGCCTAGCCTGGAATCCCCTGCACCATTCTGCAGCTTTCCACCTCCTTCACACACCGGCAAAAGAAACTTTCTCCTAGCTCCTTTCCTTTGAAGCAGAAACACGTTTACATCCTAACCCCATGGAAGAACCATAGAAATGCCGTTTAGAAAAAGCACTCCTTTTGCTTATAGACCCAGCCAGGAATGGCCTAGCCTGGAATCCCCTGCACCATTCTGCAGATTTCCACCTCCCTCACACACCGGAAAAAGAAACCTTCTCCTAGCTCCTTTCTTTTGAGGCAGAAACACATTTACATCCTGGCTCCGTTGATGAACCATAGAAGTGCTTTTTAGAAAAAGCACTCCTGCTTATAGACCCAGACAGGAATGGCTGTCATGGAAAGTAGCAAAAGGCTCTCTAAGCTTTTGCTATATTGTGTAGTTTCTAGTGCCTCACATTCAAGCCAGAAGCATCGAAAAACCAAAACAATCTTTCAGTCCCATGGGAAGATTTCTCCCCAGAGTAAGTGAAAAGGTAAACACTGGCCATGTTTTCCCTTCCACTTGACCTCGCTTTTCAGACAACAGGATATTGTTTTGGTTAAGTAGGAACGACTATCTCCAGTCTGCCCAGCACCTGTAGGTGGGCTGGCCTGAGGAGTGGTCTTTATATTGTTTGAGTAAAATTATCCAATTATATAGATTGCTTACTGTCTTTTACCAATATATGTGAACAACGTAAAAGTGGTCCGAGTTGTGGGCTAGTCCTGTTTTGGAACATTATAAAAATGGTGGACAGGCCAGGATCGGGGCCCTTGTGCTCGTGCTCGTGCCCTTGCGCTCTTGCCCTAGCCTTCTGGGTCTGCGTCTTGTCCTTCTGGGTTTTTCCAGCCTTTCTGGTTTTTTCCCGGACTTAACAACAACAAACTGCTCGCCGATCTAGCCTCGCCTCGGGCGGACGCCGAGTTGCAGAGGCTAAAGCCTGCATGCCTGGACCCTCATCGGGAGAATGAGAGACTCCTTACCAAGCTACAGACTGTGAGTAGCTGACTGACGAACTATTAACTCAAATCACAAAGACTCAAAAGAACTCTCTTTAAACATCATAGACTCTTTAATTTGCCATTTTCGGAAATGTTACTTTGATCTCAATCAAAAAGAATTCACAGTGGTGGTGTAGTTTCGGGAAGAGGGAATCCGCATTCTTTGCAATAAATCACTGATAAAATAGTCAACGCCTCGCGTATTTTCCCCATAACTCTGCCGCGAAACTGCGTTCCACGACAATGGCCTAGCCTGGAATCCCCTGCACCATTCTGTAGCTTTCCAGCTCCCTCACACACTGGCAAATGAAACTTTCTCCTAGCTCCTTTCCTTTGAAGCAGAAACACGTTTACATCCTAGCTCCATTAAAGAACCATAGAAATGCCGTTTAGAAAAAGCACTCCTTCTGCTTATAGACCCAGCCAGGAATGGCCTAGCCTGGATAACCCTGCACCATTCTGCAGCTTTCCAGCTCCCTCACACACTGGCAAAAGAAACTTTCTCCTAGCTCCTTTCCTTTAAAGGAGAAACACATTTACGTCCTGGCTCCATTGAAGAACCATAGAAATGCCGTTTAGAAAAAGCACTCCTTCTGCTTATAGACCCAGCCAGGCATGGCCTAGCCTGGAATCCCCTGCACCATTCGGCAGCTTTCCAGCTCCCTCACACACTGGCAAAAGAAACTTTCTCCTAGCTCCTTTCCTTTGAAGCAGAAACACGTTTACATCCTCGCTCCATTGAAGAACCATAGAAATGCCGTTCAGAAAAAGCACTCCTTCTGCTTATAGACCCAGCCAGGAATGGCCTAGCCTGGAATCCCCTGCACCATTCTGCAGCTTTGCAGCTGCGTCACACACTGGCAAAAGAAACTTTCTCCTAGCTCCTTTCCTTTGAAGCAGAAACACATTTAGATCCTAGCTACATTGAAGAACCATAGAAATGCCGTTTAGAAAAAGCACTCCTTCTGCTTATAGACCCAGCCAGGAATGGCCTAGCCTGGAATCCCCTGCACCATTCTGCAGCTTTCCAGCTCCCTCACACACTGGCAAAAGAAACTTTCTCCTAGCTCCTTTCCTTTAAAGGAGAAACACGATTACATCCTAGCCCCATTGAAGAACCATAGAAATGCTGTTTAGAAAAAGCACTCCTTCTGCTTATAGACCCAACCAGGAATGGCCTAGCCTGGAATCCCCTGCACCATTCTGCAGCTTTCCAGCTGCCTCACACACTGGCAAAAGAAACTTTCTCCTAGCTCCTTTCCTTTAAAGGAGAAACACCATTACATCCTAGCCCCATTGAAGAACCATAGAAATGCCGTTTAGAAAAAGCACTCCTTCTGCTTATAGACCCAGCCAGGCATGGCCTAGCCTGGAATCCCCTGCACCATTCGGCAGCTTTCCAGCTCCCTCACACACTGGCAAAAGAAACTTTCTCCTAGCTCCTTTCCTTTGAAGCAGAAACACGTTTACATCCTCGCTCCATTGAAGAACCATAGAAATGCCGTTTAGAAAAACCAATCCTCCTGCTTGTAGACCCAGCCAGGAAAGGCCTAGCCAGGAATCCCCTGCACCATTCTGCAGCTTTCCAGCTCCCTCACACACTGGCAAAAGAAACTTTCTCCTAGCTCCTTTCCTTTAAAGGAGAAACACTTTTACATCCTAGTCCCATTGAAGAACCATAGAAATGCCGTTTCGAAAAAGCACTCCTTCTGCTTATAGACCCAACCAGGAATGGCCTAGCCTGGAATCCCCTGCACCATTCTGCAGCTTTCCAGCTCCCTCACACACTGGCAAAAGAAACTTTCTCCTAGCTCCTTTCCTTTGAAGCAGAAACCCTTTTACATCCTACCCCCATGAAGAACCATAGAAATGCCGTTTAGAAAAAGCACTCCTTCTGCTTATAGACCCAGCCAGGAATGGCCTAGCCTGGAATCCCCTGCACCATTCTGCAGCTTTCCAGCTCCCTCACACACTGGCAAAAGAAACTTTCTCCGAGCTCCTTTCCTTTAAAGGAGAAACACATTTACATCCTAGCCCCATTGAAGAACCATAGAAATGCCGTTTAGAAAAAGCACTCCTTCTGCTTATAGACCCAGCCAGGAATGGCCTAGCCTGGAATCCCCTGCACCATTCTGCAGCTTTCCAGCTCCCTCACACACTGGCAAAAGAAACTTTCTCCTAGCTCCTTTCCTTTGAAGCAGAAACACGTTTACATCCTCGCTCCATTGAAGAACCATAGAAATGCCGTTTAGAAAAAGCACTCCTTCTGCTTATAGACCCAGCCAGGAATGGCCTAGCCTGGAATCCCCTGCACCATTCTGCAGCTTTCCAGCTCCCTCACACACTGGCAAAAGAAACTTTCTCCTAGCTCCTTTCCTTTGAAGCAGAAACACGTTTACATCCTAGCTCCATTGAAGAACCATAGAAATGCCGTTTAGAAAAAGCACTCCTTCTGCTTATAGACCCAGCCAGGAATGGCCTAGCCTGGAATCCCCTGCACCATTCTGCAGCTTTCCAGCTCCCTCACACACTGGCAAAAGAAACTTTCTCCTAGCTCCTTTCCTTTGAAGCAGAAACACGTTTACATCCTAGCCCCATTGAAGAACCATAGAAATGCCGTTTAGAAAAAGCACTCCTTCTGCTTATAGACCCAGCCAGGAATGGCCTAGCCTGGAATCCCCTGCACCATTCTGCAGCTTTCCAGCTCCCTCACACACTGGCAAAAGAAACTTTCTCCTAGCTCCTTTCCTTTAAAGCAGAAACACTTTTACATCCTAGCCCCATTGAAGAACCATAGAAATGCCGTTTAGAAAAAGCACTCCTTCTGCTTATAGACCCAGCCAGGAATGGCCTAGCCTGGAATCCCCTGCACCATTCTGCAGCTTTCCAGCTCCCTCACACACTGGCAAAAGAAACTTTCTCCTAGCTCCTTTCCTTTGAAGCAGAAACACGTTTACATCCTACCCCCATGGAAGAACCATAGAAATGCCGTTTAGAAAAAGCACTCCTTCTGCTTATAGACCCAGCCAGGAATGGCCTAGCCTGGAATCCCCTGCACCATTCTGCAGCTTTCCAGCTCCCTCACACACTGGCAAAAGAAACTTTCTCCTAGCTCCTTTCCTTTGAAGCAGAAACACGTTTACATCCTCGCTCCATTGAAGAACCATAGAAATGCCGTTTAGAAAAACCACTCCTTCTGCTTGTAGACCCAGCCAGGAATGGCCTAGCCTGGAATCCCCTGCACCATTCTGCAGCTTTCCAGCTCCCTCACACACTGGCAAAAGAAACTTTCTCCTAGCTCCTTTCCTTTAAGCAGAAACACTTTACATCCTAGCCCCATTGAAGAACCATAGAAATGCCGTTTAGAAAAAGCACTCCTTCTGCTTATAGACCCAGCCAGGAATGGCCTAGCCTGGAATCCCCTGCACCATTCTGCAGCTTTCCAGCTCCCTCACACACTGGCAAAAGAAACTTTCTCCTAGCTCCTTTCCTTTGAAGCAGAAACACGTTTACATCCTAGCCCCATTGAAGAACCATAGAAATGCCGTTTAGAAAAAGCACTCCTTCTGCTTATAGACCCAGCCAGGAATGGCCTAGCCTGGAATCCCCTGCACCATTCTGCAGCTTTCCAGCTCTTGCACACACTGGCAAAAGAAACTTTCTCCTAGCTCCTTTCCTTTGAAGCAGAAACACGTTTACATCCTAACCCCATGGAAGAACCATAGAAATGCCGTTTAGAAAAAGCACTCCTTTTGCTTATAGACCCAGCCAGGAATGGCCTAGCCTGGAATCCCCTGCACCATTCTGCAGATTTCCACCTCCCTCACACACCGGAAAAAGAAACCTTCTCCTAGCTCCTTTCTTTTGAGGCAGAAACACATTTACATCCTGGCTCCGTTGATGAACCATAGAAGTGCTTTTTAGAAAAAGCACTCCTGCTTATAGACCCAGACAGGAATGGCTGTCATGGAAAGTAGCAAAAGGCTCTCTAAGCTTTTGCTATATTGTGTAGTTTCTAGTGCCTCACATTCAAGCCAGAAGCATCGAAAAACCAAAACAATCTTTCAGTCCCATGGGAAGATTTCTCCCCAGAGTAAGTGAAAAGGTAAACACTGGCCATGTTTTCCCTTCCACTTGACCTCGCTTTTCAGACAACAGGATATTGTTTTGGTTAAGTAGGAACGACTATCTCAAGTCTGCCCAGCACCTGTAGGTGGGCTGGCCTGAGGAGTGGTCTTTATATTGTTTGAGTAAAATTATCCAATTATATAGATTGCTTACTGTCTTTTACCAATATATGTGAACAACGTAAAAGTGGTCCGAGTTGTGGGCTAGTCCTGTTTTGGAACATTATAAAAATGGTGGACAGGCCAGGATCGGGGCCCTTGTGCTCGTGCTCGTGCCCTTGCGCTCTTGCCCTAGCCTTCTGGGTCTGCGTCTTGTCCTTCTGGGTTTTTCCAGCCTTTCTGGTTTTTTCCCGGACTTAACAACAACAAACTGCTCGCCGATCTAGCCTCGCCTCGGGCGGACGCCGAGTTGCAGAGGCTAAAGCCTGCATGCCTGGACCCTCATCGGGAGAATGAGAGACTCCTTACCAAGCTACAGACTGTGAGTAGCTGACTGACGAACTATTAACTCAAATCACAAAGACTCAAAAGAACTCTCTTTAAACATCATAGACTCTTTAATTTGCCATTTTCGGAAATGTTACTTTGATCTCAATCAAAAAGAATTCACAGTGGTGGTGTAGTTTCGGGAAGAGGGAATCCGCATTCTTTGCAATAAATCACTGATAAAATAGTCAACGCCTCGCGTATTTTCCCCATAACTCTGCCGCGAAACTGCGTTCCACGACAATGGCCTAGCCTGGAATCCCCTGCACCATTCTGTAGCTTTCCAGCTCCCTCACACACTGGCAAAAGAAACTTTCTCCTAGCTCCTTTCCTTTGAAGCAGAAACACGTTTACATCCTAGCTCCATTAAAGAACCATAGAAATGCCGTTTAGAAAAAGCACTCCTTCTGCTTATATACCCAGCCAGGAATGGCCTAGCCTGGATAACCCTGCACCATTCTGCAGCTTTCCAGCTCCCTCACACACTGGCAAAAGAAACTTTCTCCTAGCTCCTTTCCTTTAAAGGAGAAACACATTTACATCCTGGCTCCATTGAAGAACCATAGAAATGCCGTTTAGAAAAAGCACTCCTTCTGCTTATAGACCCAGCCAGGCATGGCCTAGCCTGGAATCCCCTGCACCATTCGGCAGCTTTCCAGCTCCCTCACACACTGGCAAAAGAAACTTTCTCCTAGCTCCTTTCCTTTGAAGCAGAAACACGTTTACATCCTCGCTCCATTGAAGAACCATAGAAATGCCGTTCAGAAAAAGCACTCCTTCTGCTTATAGACCCAGCCAGGAATGGCCTAGCCTGGAATCCCCTGCACCATTCTGCAGCTTTGCAGCTGCGTCACACACTGGCTAAAGAAACTTTCTCCTAGCTCCTTTCCTTTGAAGCAGAAACACATTTAGATCCTAGCTACATTGAAGAACCATAGAAATGCCGTTTAGAAAAAGCACTCCTTCTGCTTATAGACCCAGCCAGGAATGGCCTAGCCTGGAATCCCCTGCACCATTCTGCAGCTTTCCAGCTCCCTCACACACTGGCAAAAGAAACTTTCTCCTAGCTCCTTTCCTTTAAAGGAGAAACACGATTACATCCTAGCCCCATTGAAGAACCATAGAAATGCTGTTTAGAAAAAGCACTCCTTCTGCTTATAGACCCAACCAGGAATGGCCTAGCCTGGAATCCCCTGCACCATTCTGCAGCTTTCCAGCTGCCTCACACACTGGCAAAAGAAACTTTCTCCTAGCTCCTTTCCTTTAAAGGAGAAACACCATTACATCCTAGCCCCATTGAAGAACCATAGAAATGCCGTTTAGAAAAAGCACTCCTTCTGCTTATAGACCCAGCCAGGCATGGCCTAGCCTGGAATCCCCTGCACCATTCTGCAGCTTTCCAGCTCCCTCACACACTGGCAAAAGAAACTTTCTCCTAGCTCCTTTCCTTTGAAGCAGAAACACGTTTACATCCTCGCTCCATTGAAGAACCATAGAAATGCCGTTTAGAAAAAACCAATCCTCCTGCTTGTAGACCCAGCCAGGAATGGCCTAGCCAGGAATCCCCTGCACCATTCTGCAGCTTTCCAGCTCCCTCACACACTGGCAAAAGAAACTTTCTCCTAGCTCCTTTCCTTTAAAGGAGAAACACTTTTACATCCTAGTCCCATTGAAGAACCATAGAAATGCCGTTTAGAAAAAGCACTCCTTCTGCTTATAGACCCAACCAGGAATGGCCTAGCCTGGAATCCCCTGCACCATTCTGCAGCTTTCCAGCTCCCTCACACACTGGCAAAAGAAACTTTCTCCTAGCTCCTTTCCTTTGAAGCAGAAACACTTTTACATCCTAGCCCCATGAAGAACCATAGAAATGCCGTTTAGAAAAAGCACTCCTTCTGCTTATAGACCCAGCCAGGAATGGCCTAGCCTGGAATCCCCTGCACCATTCTGCAGCTTTCCAGCTCCCTCACACACTGGCAAAAGAAACTTTCTCCTAGCTCCTTTCCTTTAAAGGAGAAACACATTTACATCCTAGCCCCATTGAAGAACCATAGAAATGCCGTTTAGAAAAAGCACTCCTTCTGCTTATAGACCCAGCCAGGAATGGCCTAGCCTGGAATCCCCTGCACCATTCTGCAGCTTTCCAGCTCCCTCACACACTGGCAAAAGAAACTTTCTCCTAGCTCCTTTCCTTTAAAGCAGAAACACGTTTACATCCTAGCTCCATTGAAGAACCATAGAAATGCCGTTTAGAAAAAGCACTCCTTCTGCTTATAGACCCAGCCAGGAATGGCCTAGCCTGGAATCCCCTGCACCATTCTGCAGCTTTCCAGCTCCTCACACACTGGCAAAAGAAACTTTCTCCTAGCTCCTTTCCTTTGAAGCAGAAACACGTTTACATCCTAGCTCCATTGAAGAACCATAGAAATGCCGTTTAGAAAAAGCACTCCTTCTGCTTATAGACCCAGCCAGGAATGGCCTAGCCTGGAATCCCCTGCACCATTCTGCAGCTTTCCAGCTCCCTCACACACTGGCAAAAGAAACTTTCTCCTAGCTCCTTTCCTTTGAAGCAGAAACACGTTTACATCCTAGCCCCATTGAAGAACCATAGAAATGCCGTTTAGAAAAAGCACTCCTTCTGCTTATAGACCCAGCCAGGAATGGCCTAGCCTGGAATCCCCTGCACCATTCTGCAGCTTTCCAGCTCCCTCACACACTGGCAAAAGAAACTTTCTCCTAGCTCCTTTCCTTTAAAGGAGAAACACTTTACATCCTAGCCCCATTGAAGAACCATAGAAATGCCGTTTAGAAAAAGCACTCCTTCTGCTTATAGACCCAGCCAGGAATGGCCTAGCCTGGAATCCCCTGCACCATTCTGCAGCTTTCCAGCTCCCTCACACACTGGCAAAAGAAACTTTCTCCTAGCTCCTTTCCTTTGAAGCAGAAACACGTTTACATCCTAGCCCCATTGAAGAACCATAGAAATGCCGTTTAGAAAAAGCACTCCTTCTGCTTATAGACCCAGCCAGGAATGGCCTAGCCTGGAATCCCCTGCACCATTCTGCAGCTTTCCAGCTCCCTCACACACTGGCAAAAGAAACTTTCTCCTAGCTCCTTTCCTTTGAAGCAGAAACACGTTTACATCCTAGCCCATTGAAGAACCATAGAAATGCCGTTTAGAAAAAGCACTCCTTCTGCTTATAGACCCAGCCAGGAATGGCCTAGCCTGGAATCCCCTGCACCATTCTGCAGCTTTCCAGCTCCCTCACACACTGGCAAAAGAAACTTTCTCCTAGCTCCTTTCCTTTGAAGCAGAAACCCTTTTACATCCTACCCCCCATGAAGAACCATAGAAATGCCGTTTAGAAAAAGCACTCCTTCTGCTTATAGACCCAGCCAGGAATGGCCTAGCCTGGAATCCCCTGCACCATTCTGCAGCTTTCCAGCTCCCTCACACACTGGCAAAAGAAACTTTCTCCTAGCTCCTTTCCTTTAAAGGAGAAACACATTTACATCCTAGCCCCATTGAAGAACCATAGAAATGCCGTTTAGAAAAAGCACTCCTTCTGCTTATAGACCCAACCAGGAATGGCCTAGCCTGGAATCCCCTGCACCATTCTGCAGCTTTCCAGCTCCCTCACACACTGGCAAAAGAAACTTTCTCCTAGCTCCTTTCCTTTGAAGCAGAAACACGTTTACATCCTAGCCCCATTGAAGAACCATAGAAATGCCGTTTAGAAAAAGCACTCCTTCTGCTTATAGACCCAGCCAGGAATGGCCTAGCCTGGAATCCCCTGCACCATTCTGCAGCTTTCCAGCTCCCTCACACACTGGCAAAAGAAACCTTCTCCTAGCTCCTTTCTTTTGAAGCAGAAACACGTTTACATCCTGGCTCCATTGAAGAACCATAGAAGTGCCGTTTAGAAAAAGCACTCCTGCTTATAGACCCAGACAGGAATGGCCTAGCCTGGAATCCCCTGCACCATTCTGTAGCTTTCCAGCTCCCTCACACACTGGCAAAAGAAACTTTCTCCTAGCTCCTTTCCTTTGAAGCAGAAACACGTTTACATCCTAGCTCCATTGAAGAACCATAGAAATGCCGTTTAGAAAAAGCACTCCTTCTGCTTATAGACCCAGCCAGGAATGGCCTAGCCTGGAATCCCCTGCACCATTCTGCAGCTTTCCAGCTCCCTCACACACTGGCAAAAGAAACTTTCTCCTAGCTCCTTTCCTTTGAAGCAGAAACACGTTTACATCCTAGCTCCATTGAAGAACCATAGAAATGCCGTTTAGAAAAAGCACTCCTTCTGCTTATAGACCCAGCCAGGAATGGCCTAGCCTGGAATCCCCTGCACCATTCTGCAGCTTTCCAGCTCCCTCACACACTGGCAAAAGAAACTTTCTCCTAGCTCCTTTCCTTTGAAGCAGAAACACGTTTACATCCTAGCTCCATTGAAGAACCATAGAAATGCCGTTTAGAAAAAGCACTCCTTCTGCTTATAGACCCAGCCAGGAATGGCCTAGCCTGGAATCCCCTGCACCATTCTGCAGCTTTCCAGCTCCCTCACACACTGGCAAAAGAAACTTTCTCCTAGCTCCTTTCCTTTGAAGCAGAAACACATTTACATCCTAGCCCCATTGAAGAACCATAGAAATGCCGTTTAGAAAAAGCACTCCTTCTGCTTATAGACCCAGCCAGGAATGGCCTAGCCTGGAATCCCCTGCACCATTCTGCAGCTTTCCAGCTCCCTCACACACTGGCAAAAGAAACTTTCTCCTAGCTCCTTTCCTTTGAAGCAGAAACACGTTTACATCCTGGCTCCATTGAAGAACCATAGAAATGCCGTTTAGAAAAAGCACTCCTTCTGCTTATAGACCCAGCCAGGAATGGCCTAGCCTGGAATCCCCTGCACCATTCTGCAGCTTTCCAGCTCCCTCACACACTGGCAAAAGAAACTTTCTCCTAGCTCCTTTCCTTTGAAGCAGAAACACGTTTACATCCTAGCTCCCATTGAAGAACCATAGAAATGCCGTTTAGAAAAAGCACTCCTTCTGCTTATAGACCCAACCAGGAATGGCCTAGCCTGGAATCCCCTGCACCATTCTGCAGCTTTCCAGCTCCCTCACACACTGGCAAAAGAAACTTTCTCCTAGCTCCTTTCCTTTGAAGCAGAAACACCTTTACATCCTAGCCCCATTGAAGAACCATAGAAATGCCGTTTAGAAAAAGCACTCCTTCTGCTTATAGACCCAGCCAGGAATGGCCTAGCCTGGAATCCCCTGCACCATTCTGCAGCTTTCCAGCTCCCTCACACACTGGCAAAAGAAACTTTCTCCTAGCTCCTTTCCTTTGAAGCAGAAACACGTTTACATCCTAGCCCCCATTGAAGAACCATAGAAATGCCGTTTAGAAAAAGCACTCCTTCTGCTTATAGACCCAGCCAGGAATGGCCTAGCCTGGAATCCCCTGCACCATTCTGCAGCTTTCCAGCTCCCTCACACACTGGCAAAAGAAACTTTCTCCTAGCTCCTTTCCTTTGAAGCAGAAACACATTTACATCCTAGCTCCATTGAAGAACCATAGAAATGCCGTTTAGAAAAAGCACTCCTTCTGCTTATAGACCCAGCCAGGAATGGCCTAGCCTGGAATCCCCTGCACCATTCTGCAGCTTTCCAGCTCCCTCACACACTGGCAAAAGAAACTTTCTCCTAGCTCCTTTCCTTTGAAGCAGAAACACGTTTACATCCTAGCTCCATTGAAGAACCATAGAAATGCCGTTTAGAAAAAGCACTCCTTTGCTTATAGACCCAGCCAGGAATGGCCTAGCCTGGAATCCCCTGCACCATTCTGCAGCTTTCCAGCTCCCTCACACACTGGCAAAAGAAACTTTCTCCTAGCTCCTTTCCTTTGAAGCAGAAACACGTTTACATCCTAGCTCCATTGAAGAACCATAGAAATGCCGTTTAGAAAAAGCACTCCTTCTGCTTATAGACCCAGCCAGGAATGGCCTAGCCTGGAATCCCCTGCACCATTCTGCAGCTTTCCAGCTCCCTCACACACTGGCAAAAGAAACTTTCTCCTAGCTCCTTTCCTTTGAAGCAGAAACACGTTTACATCCTAGCCCCATTGAAGAACCATAGAAATGCCGTTTAGAAAAAGCACTCCTTCTGCTTATAGACCCAGCCAGGAATGGCCTAGCCTGGAATCCCCTGCACCATTCTGCAGCTTTCCAGCTCCCTCACACACTGGCAAAAGAAACTTTCTCCTAGCTCCTTTCCTTTAAAGGAGAAACACGTTTACATCCTAGCCCCATTGAAGAACCATAGAAATGCCGTTTAGAAAAAGCACTCCTTCTGCTTATAGACCCAGCCAGGAATGGCCTAGCCTGGAATCCCCTGCACCATTCTGCAGCTTTCCAGCTCCCTCACACACTGGCAAAAGAAACTTTCTCCTAGCTCCTTTCCTTTGAAGCAGAAACACGTTTACATCCTAGCCCCATTGAAGAACCATAGAAATGCCGTTTAGAAAAAGCACTCCTTCTGCTTATAGACCCAGCCAGGAATGGCCTAGCCTGGAATACCCTGCACCATTCTGCAGCTTTCCAGCTCCCTCACACACTGGCAAAAGAAACTTTCTCCTAGCTCCTTTCCTTTGAAGCAGAAACACGTTTACATCCTAGCCCCATTGAAGAACCATAGAAATGCCGTTTAGAAAAAGCACTCCTTCTGCTTATAGACCCAGCCAGGAATGGCCTAGCCTGGAATCCCCTGCACCATTCTGCAGCTTTCCAGCTCCCTCACACACTGGCAAAAGAAACTTTCTCCTAGCTCCTTTCCTTTGAAGCAGAAACACTTTTACATCCTAGCCCCATTGAAGAACCATAGAAATGCCGTTTAGAAAAAGCACTCCTTCTGCTTATAGACCCAGCCAGGAATGGCCTAGCCTGGAATCCCCTGCACCATTCTGCAGCTTTCCAGCTCCCTCACACACTGGCAAAAGAAACTTTCTCCTAGCTCCTTTCCTTTGAAGCAGAAACACGTTTACATCCTAACCCCATGAAGAACCATAGAAATGCCGTTTAGAAAAAGCACTCCTTCTGCTTATAGACCCAGCCAGGAATGGCCTAGCCTGGAATCCCCTGCACCATTCTGCAGCTTTCCAGCTCCCTCACACACTGGCAAAAGAAACTTTCTCCTAGCTCCTTTCCTTTGAAGCAGAAACACGTTTACATCCTAGCCCCATTGAAGAACCATAGAAATGCCGTTTAGAAAAAGCACTCCTTCTGCTTATAGACCCAGCCAGGAATGGCCTAGCCTGGAATCCCCTGCACCATTCTGCAGCTTTCCAGCTCCCTCACACACTGGCAAAAGAAACTTTCTCCTAGCTCCTTTCCTTTGAAGCAGAAACACGTTTACATCCTCGCTCCATTGAAGAACCATAGAAATGCCGTTTAGAAAAAGCACTCCTTCTGCTTATAGACCCAGCCAGGAATGGCCTAGCCTGGAATCCCCTGCACCATTCTGCAGCTTTCCACCTCCCTCACACACCGGCAAAAGAAACTTTCTCCTAGCACCTTTCTTTTGAAGCAGAAACACGTTTGCATCCTGGCTCCATTGAAGAACCATGGAAATGCCGTTTAGAAAAAGCACTCCTGCTTATAGACCCAGCCAGGCATGGCCTAGCCTGGAATCCCCTGCACCATTCTGTAGCTTTCCAGCTGCGTCACACACTGGCAATGAAACTTTCTCCTAGCTCCTTTCCTTTGAAGCAGAAAATCTTTACATCCTAGCTCCATTGAAGAACCATGGAAATGCCGTTTAGAAAAAGCAATCCTTCTGCTTATAGACCCAACCAGGAATGGCCTAGCCTGGAATACCCTGCACCATTCTGCAGCTTTCCAGCTCCCTCACACACTGGCAAAAGAAACTTTCTCCTAGCTCCTTTCCTTTAAAGGAGAAACACCTTTACATCCGAGCCCCATTGAAGAACCATAGAAATGCCGTTTAGAAAAAGCACTCCTTCTGCTTATAGACCCAGCCAGGAATGGCCTAGCCTGGAATCCCCTGCACCATTCTGCAGCTTTCCAGCTCCCTCACACACTGGCAAAAGAAACTTTCTCCTAGCTCCTTTCCTTTGAAGCAGAAACACGTTTACATCCTACCCCCATGGAAGAACCATTGAAATGCCGTTTAGAAAAAGCACTCCTTCTGCTTATAGACCCAGCCAGGAATGGCCTAGCCTGGAATCCCCTGCACCATTCTGCAGCTTTCCACCTCCTTCACACACCGGCAAAAGAAACTTTCTCCTAGCTCCTTTCCTTTGAAGCAGAAACACATTTACGTCCTGGCTCCATTGAAGAACCATAGAAATGCCGTTTAGAAAAAGCACTCCTTCTGCTTATAGACCCAACCAGGAATGGCCTAGCCTGGAATCCCCTGCACCATTCTGCAGCTTTCCAGCTCCCTCACACACTGGTAAAAGAAACTTTCTCCTAGCTCCTTTCCTTTGAAGCAGAAACACGTTTACATCCTAACCCCATGGAAGAACCATAGAAATGCCGTTTAGAAAAAGCACTCCTTTTGCTTATAGACCCAGCCAGGAATGGCCTAGCCTGGAATCCCCTGCACCATTCTGCAGATTTCCACCTCCCTCACACACCGGAAAAAGAAACCTTCTCCTAGCTCCTTTCTTTTGAGGCAGAAACACATTTACATCCTGGCTCCGTTGATGAACCATAGAAGTGCTTTTTAGAAAAAGCACTCCTGCTTATAGACCCAGACAGGAATGGCTGTCATGGAAAGTAGCAAAAGGCTCTCTAAGCTTTTGCTATATTGTGTAGTTTCTAGTGCCTCACATTCAAGCCAGAAGCATCGAAAAACCAAAACAATCTTTCAGTCCCATGGGAAGATTTCTCCCCAGAGTAAGTGAAAAGGTAAACACTGGCCATGTTTTCCCTTCCACTTGACCTCGCTTTTCAGACAACAGGATATTGTTTTGGTTAAGTAGGAACGACTATCTCAAGTCTGCCCAGCACCTGTAGGTGGGCTGGCCTGAGGAGTGGTCTTTATATTGTTTGAGTAAAATTATCCAATTATATAGATTGCTTACTGTCTTTTACCAATATATGTGAACAACGTAAAAGTGGTCCGAGTTGTGGGCTAGTCCTGTTTTGGAACATTATAAAAATGGTGGACAGGCCAGGATCGGGGCCCTTGTGCTCGTGCTCGTGCCCTTGCGCTCTTGCCCTAGCCTTCTGGGTCTGCGTCTTGTCCTTCTGGGTTTTTCCAGCCTTTCTGTTTTTTTCCCGGACTTAACAACAACAAACTGCTCGCCGATCTAGCCTCGCCTCGGGCGGACGCCGAGTCGCAGAGGCTAAAGCCTGCATGCCTGGACCCTCATCGGGAGAATGAGAGACTCCTTACCAAGCTACAGACTGTGAGTAGCTGACTGACGAACTATTAACTCAAATCACAAAGACTCAAAAGAACTCTCTTTAAACATCATAGACTCTTTAATTTGCCATTTTCGGAAATGTTACTTTGATCTCAATCAAAAAGAATTCACAGTGGTGGTGTAGTTTCGGGAAGAGGGAATCCGTATTCTTTGCAATAAATCACTGATAAAATAGTCAACGCCTCGCGTATTTTCCCCATAACTCTGCCGCGAAACTGCGTTCCACGACAATAGCCTAGCCTGGAATCCCCTGCACCATTCTGTAGCTTTCCAGCTCCCTCACACACTGGCAAAAGAAACTTTCTCCTAGCTCCTTTCCTTTGAAGCAGAAACACGTTTACATCCTAGCTCCATTAAAGAACCATAGAAATGCCGTTTAGAAAAAGCACTCCTTCTGCTTATATACCCAGCCAGGAATGGCCTAGCCTGGATAACCCTGCACCATTCTGCAGCTTTCCAGCTCCCTCACACACTGGCAAAAGAAACTTTCTCCTAGCTCCTTTCCTTTAAAGGAGAAACACATTTACGTCCTGGCTCCATTGAAGAACCATAGAAATGCCGTTTAGAAAAAGCACTCCTTCTGCTTATAGACCCAGCCAGGCATGGCCTAGCCTGGAATCCCCTGCACCATTCTGCAGCTTTCCAGCTCCCTCACACACTGGCAAAAGAAACTTTCTCCTAGCTCCTTTCCTTTGAAGCAGAAACACGTTTACATCCTCGCTCCATTGAAGAACCATAGAAATGCCGTTTAGAAAAAGCACTCCTTTGCTTATAGACCCAGCCAGGAATGGCCTAGCCTGGAATCCCCTGCACCATTCTGCAGCTTTGCAGCTGCGTCACACACTGGCTAAAGAAACTTTCTCCTAGCTCCTTTCCTTTGAAGCAGAAACACATTTAGATCCTAGCTACATTGAAGAACCATAGAAATGCCGTTTAGAAAAAGCACTCCTTCTGCTTATAGACCCAGCCAGGAATGGCCTAGCCTGGAATCCCCTGCACCATTCTGCAGCTTTCCAGCTCCCTCACACACTGGCAAAAGAAACTTTCTCCTAGCTCCTTTCCTTTAAAGGAGAAACACGATTACATCCTAGCCCCATTGAAGAACCATAGAAATGCTGTTTAGAAAAAGCACTCCTTCTGCTTATAGACCCAACCAGGAATGGCCTAGCCTGGAATCCCCTGCACCATTCTGCAGCTTTCCAGCTACCCACACACACTGGCAAAAGAAACTTTCTCCTAGCTCCTTTCCTTTAAAGGAGAAACACCATTACATCCTAGCCCCATTGAAGAACCATAGAAATGCCGTTTAGAAAAAGCACTCCTTCTGCTTATAGACCCAGCCAGGCATGGCCTAGCCTGGAATCCCCTGCACCATTCGGCAGCTTTCCAGCTCCCTCACACACTGGCAAAAGAAACTTTCTCCTAGCTCCTTTCCTTTGAAGCAGAAACACGTTTACATCCTCGCTCCATTGAAGAACCATAGAAATGCCGTTTAGAAAAACCAATCCTCCTGCTTGTAGACCCAGCCAGGAAAGGCCTAGCCAGGAATCCCCTGCACCATTCTGCAGCTTTCCAGCTCCCTCACACACTGGCAAAAGAAACTTTCTCCTAGCTCCTTTCCTTTAAAGGAGAAACACTTTTACATCCTAGTCCCATTGAAGAACCATAGAAATGCCGTTTCGAAAAAGCACTCCTTCTGCTTATAGACCCAACCAGGAATGGCCTAGCCTGGAATCCCCTGCACCATTCTGCAGCTTTCCAGCTCCCTCACACACTGGCAAAAGAAACTTTCTCCTAGCTCCTTTCCTTTGAAGCAGAAACCCTTTTACATCCTACCCCCCATGAAGAACCATAGAAATGCCGTTTAGAAAAAGCACTCCTTCTGCTTATAGACCCAGCCAGGAATGGCCTAGCCTGGAATCCCCTGCACCATTCTGCAGCTTTCCAGCTCCCTCACACACTGGCAAAAGAAACTTTCTCCTAGCTCCTTTCCTTTAAAGGAGAAACACATTTACATCCTAGCCCCATTGAAGAACCATAGAAATGCCGTTTAGAAAAAGCACTCCTTCTGCTTATAGACCCAACCAGGAATGGCCTAGCCTGGAATCCCCTGCACCATTCTGCAGCTTTCCAGCTCCCTCACACACTGGCAAAAGAAACTTTCTCCTAGCTCCTTTCCTTTGAAGCAGAAACACGTTTACATCCTCGCTCCATTGAAGAACCATAGAAATGCCGTTTAGAAAAAGCACTCCTTCTGCTTATAGACCCAGCCAGGAATGGCCTAGCCTGGAATCCCCTGCACCATTCTGCAGCTTTCCAGCTCCCTCACACACTGGCAAAAGAAACTTTCTCCTAGCTCCTTTCTTTGAAGCAGAAACACGTTTACATCCTAGCTCCATTGAAGAACCATAGAAATGCCGTTTAGAAAAAGCACTCCTTCTGCTTATAGACCCAGCCAGGAATGGCCTAGCCTGGAATCCCCTGCACCATTCTGCAGCTTTCCAGCTCCCTCACACACTGGCAAAAGAAACTTTCTCCTAGCTCCTTTCCTTTGAAGCAGAAACACGTTTACATCCTAGCCCCATTGAAGAACCATAGAAATGCCGTTTAGAAAAAGCACTCCTTCTGCTTATAGACCCAGCCAGGAATGGCCTAGCCTGGAATCCCCTGCACCATTCTGCAGCTTTCCAGCTCCCTCACACACTGGCAAAAGAAACTTTCTCCTAGCTCCTTTCCTTTAAAGGAGAAACACGTTTACATCCTAGCCCCATTGAAGAACCATAGAAATGCCGTTTAGAAAAAGCACTCCTTCTGCTTATAGACCCAGCCAGGAATGGCCTAGCCTGGAATCCCCTGCACCATTCTGCAGCTTTCCAGCTCCCTCACACACTGGCAAAAGAAACTTTCTCCTAGCTCCTTTCCTTTAAAGGAGAAACACGTTTACATCCTAGCCCCATTGAAGAACCATAGAAATGCCGTTTAGAAAAAGCACTCCTTCTGCTTATAGACCCAGCCAGGAATGGCCTAGCCTGGAATCCCCTGCACCATTCTGCAGCTTTCCAGCTCCCTCACACACTGGCAAAAGAAACTTTCTCCTAGCTCCTTTCCTTTGAAGCAGAAACACGTTTACATCCTAGCCCCATTGAAGAACCATAGAAATGCCGTTTAGAAAAAGCACTCCTTCTGCTTATAGACCCAGCCAGGAATGGCCTAGCCTGGAATCCCCTGCACCATTCTGCAGCTTTCCAGCTCCCTCACACACTGGCAAAAGAAACTTTCTCCTAGCTCCTTTCCTTTGAAGCAGAAACACTTTTACATCCTAGCCCCATTGAAGAACCATAGAAATGCCGTTTAGAAAAAGCACTCCTTCTGCTTATAGACCCAGCCAGGAATGGCCTAGCCTGGAATCCCCTGCACCATTCTGCAGCTTTCCAGCTCCCTCACACACTGGCAAAAGAAACTTTCTCCTAGCTCCTTTCCTTTGAAGCAGAAACACGTTTACATCCTAGCTCCATTGAAGAACCATAGAAATGCCGTTTAGAAAAAGCACTCATTCTGCTTATAGACCCAGCCAGGAATGGCCTAGCCTGGAATCCCCTGCACCATTCTGCAGCTTTCCAGCTCCCTCACACACTGGCAAAAGAAACTTTCTCCTAGCTCCTTTCCTTTGAAGCAGAAACACGTTTACATCCTAGCCCCTTTGAAGAACCATAGAAATGCCGCTTAGAAAAAGCACTCCTTCTGCTTATAGACCCAGCCAGGAATGGCCTAGCCTGGAATCCCCTGCACCATTCTGCAGCTTTCCAGCTCCCTCACACACTGGCAAAAGAAACTTTCTCCTAGCTCCTTTCCTTTGAAGCAGAAACACGTTTACATCCTAGCCCCATTGAAGAACCATAGAAATGCCGTTTAGAAAAAGCACTCCTTCTGCTTATAGACCCAGCCAGGAATGGCCTAGCCTGGAATCCCCTGCACCATTCTGCAGCTTTCCAGCTCCCTCACACACTGGCAAAAGAAACTTTCTCCTAGCTCCTTTCCTTTGAAGCAGAAACACGTTTACATCCTAGCCCCATTGAAGAACCATAGAAATGCCGTTTAGAAAAAGCACTCCTTCTGCTTATAGACCCAGCCAGGAATGGCCTAGCCTGGAATCCCCTGCACCATTCTGCAGCTTTCCAGCTCCCTCACACACTGGCAAAAGAAACTTTCTCCTAGCTCCTTTCCTTTGAAGCAGAAACACTTTTACATCCTAGCCCCATTGAAGAACCATAGAAATGCCGTTTAGAAAAAGCACTCCTTCTGCTTATAGACCCAGCCAGGAATGGCCTAGCCTGGAATCCCCTGCACCATTCTGCAGCTTTCCAGCTCCCTCACACACTGGCAAAAGAAACTTTCTCCTAGCTCCTTTCCTTTGAAGCAGAAACACGTTTACATCCTAGCTCCATTGAAGAACCATAGAAATGCCGTTTAGAAAAAGCACTCCTTCTGCTTATAGACCCAGCCAGGAATGGCCTAGCCTGGAATCCCCTGCACCATTCTGCAGCTTTCCAGCTCCCTCACACACTGGCAAAAGAAACTTTCTCCTAGCTCCTTTCCTTTGAAGCAGAAACACGTTTACATCCTAGCTCCATTGAAGAACCATAGAAATGCCGTTTAGAAAAAGCACTCCTCTGCTTATAGACCCAGCCAGGAATGGCCTAGCCTGGAATCCCCTGCACCATTCTGCAGCTTTCCAGCTGCGTCACACACTGGCAAAAGAAACTTTCTCCTAGCTCCTTTCCTTTGAAGCAGAAACACTTTTACATCCTAGCTCCATTGAAGAACCATAGAAATGCCGTTTAGAAAAAGCAATCCTTCTGCTTATAGACCCAGCCAGGAATGGCCTAGCCTGGAATCCCCTGCACCATTCTGCAGCTTTCCAGCTCCCTCACACACTGGCAAAAGAAACTTTCTCCTAGCTCCTTTCCTTTAAAGGAGAAACACCTTTACATCCTAGCCCCATTGAAGAACCATAGAAATGCCGTTTAGAAAAAGCACTCCTTCTGCTTATAGACCCAGCCAGGAATGGCCTAGCCTGGAATCCCCTGCACCATTCTGCAGCTTTCCAGCTCCCTCACACACTGGCAAAAGAAACTTTCTCCTAGCTCCTTTCCTTTGAAGCAGAAACACGTTTACATCCTACCCCCATGGAAGAACCATTGAAATGCCGTTTAGAAAAAGCACTCCTTCTGCTTATAGACCCAGCCAGGAATGGCCTAGCCTGGAATCCCCTGCACCATTCTGCAGCTTTCCACCTCCTTCACACACCGGCAAAAGAAACTTTCTCCTAGCTCCTTTCCTTTGAAGCAGAAACACATTTACGTCCTGGCTCCATTGAAGAACCATAGAAATGCCGTTTAGAAAAAGCACTCCTTCTGCTTATAGACCCAACCAGGAATGGCCTAGCCTGGAATCCCCTGCACCATTCTGCAGCTTTCCAGCTCCCTCACACACTGGTAGAAGAAACTTTCTCCTAGCTCCTTTCCTTTGAAGCAGAAACACGTTTACATCCTAACCCCATGGAAGAACCATAGAAATGCCGTTTAGAAAAAGCACTCCTTTTGCTTATAGACCCAGCCAGGAATGGCCTAGCCTGGAATCCCCTGCACCATTCTGCAGATTTCCACCTCCCTCACACACCGGAAAAAGAAACCTTCTCCTAGCTCCTTTCTTTTGAGGCAGAAACACATTTACATCCTGGCTCCGTTGATGAACCATAGAAGTGCTTTTTAGAAAAAGCACTCCTGCTTATAGACCCAGACAGGAATGGCTGTCATGGAAAGTAGCAAAAGGCTCTCTAAGCTTTTGCTATATTGTGTAGTTTCTAGTGCCTCACATTCAAGCCAGAAGCATCGAAAAACCAAAACAATCTTTCAGTCCCATGGGAAGATTTCTCCCCAGAGTAAGTGAAAAGGTAAACACTGGCCATGTTTTCCCTTCCACTTGACCTCGCTTTTCAGACAACAGGATATTGTTTTGGTTAAGTAGGAACGACTATCTCAAGTCTGCCCAGCACCTGTAGGTGGGCTGGCCTGAGGAGTGGTCTTTATATTGTTTGAGTAAAATTATCCAATTATATAGATTGCTTACTGTCTTTTACCAATATATGTGAACAACGTAAAAGTGGTCCGAGTTGTGGGCTAGTCCTGTTTTGGAACATTATAAAAATGGTGGACAGGCCAGGATCGGGGCCCTTGTGCTCGTGCTCGTGCCCTTGCGCTCTTGCCCTAGCCTTCTGGGTCTGCGTCTTGTCCTTCTGGGTTTTTCCAGCCTTTCTGGTTTTTTCCCGGACTTAACAACAACAAACTGCTCGCCGATCTAGCCTCGCCTCGGGCGGACGCCGAGTTGCAGAGGCTAAAGCCTGCATGCCTGGACCCTCATCGGGAGAATGAGAGACTCCTTACCAAGCTACAGACTGTGAGTAGCTGACTGACGAACTATTAACTCAAATCACAAAGACTCAAAAGAACTCTCTTTAAACATCATAGACTCTTTAATTTGCCATTTTCGGAAATGTTACTTTGATCTCAATCAAAAAGAATTCACAGTGGTGGTGTAGTTTCGGGAAGAGGGAATCCGCATTCTTTGCAATAAATCACTGATAAAATAGTCAACGCCTCGCGTATTTTCCCCATAACTCTGCCGCGAAACTGCGTTCCACGACAATGGCCTAGCCTGGAATCCCCTGCACCATTCTGTAGCTTTCCAGCTCCCTCACACACTGGCAAAAGAAACTTTCTCCTAGCTCCTTTCCTTTGAAGCAGAAACACGTTTACATCCTAGCTCCATTAAAGAACCATAGAAATGCCGTTTAGAAAAAGCACTCCTTCTGCTTATATACCCAGCCAGGAATGGCCTAGCCTGGATAACCCTGCACCATTCTGCAGCTTTCCAGCTCCCTCACACACTGGCAAAAGAAACTTTCTCCTAGCTCCTTTCCTTTAAAGGAGAAACACATTTACGTCCTGGCTCCATTGAAGAACCATAGAAATGCCGTTTAGAAAAAGCACTCCTTCTGCTTATAGACCCAGCCAGGCATGGCCTAGCCTGGAATCCCCTGCACCATTCGGCAGCTTTCCAGCTCCCTCACACACTGGCAAAAGAAACTTTCTCCTAGCTCCTTTCCTTTGAAGCAGAAACACGTTTACATCCTCGCTCCATTGAAGAACCATAGAAATGCCGTTCAGAAAAAGCACTCCTTTTGCTTATAGACCCAGCCAGGAATGGCCTAGCCTGGAATCCCCTGCACCATTCTGCAGCTTTGCAGCTGCGTCACACACTGGCTAAAGAAACTTTCTCCTAGCTCCTTTCCTTTGAAGCAGAAACACATTTAGATCCTAGCTACATTGAAGAACCATAGAAATGCCGTTTAGAAAAAGCACTCCTTCTGCTTATAGACCCAGCCAGGAATGGCCTAGCCTGGAATCCCCTGCACCATTCTGCAGCTTTCCAGCTCCCTCACACACTGGCAAAAGAAACTTTCTCCTAGCTCCTTTCCTTTAAAGGAGAAACACGATTACATCCTAGCCCCATTGAAGAACCATAGAAATGCTGTTTAGAAAAAGCACTCCTTCTGCTTATAGACCCAACCAGGAATGGCCTAGCCTGGAATCCCCTGCACCATTCTGCAGCTTTCCAGCTCCCTCACACACTGGCAAAAGAAACTTTCTCCTAGCTCCTTTCCTTTAAAGGAGAAACACCTTTACATCCTAGCCCCATTGAAGAACCATAGAAATGCCGTTTAGAAAAAGCACTCCTTCTGCTTATAGACCCAGCCAGGCATGGCCTAGCCTGGAATCCCCTGCACCATTCTGCAGCTTTCCAGCTCCCTCACACACTGGCAAAAGAAACTTTCTCCTAGCTCCTTTCCTTTGAAGCAGAAACACGTTTACATCCTCGCTCCATTGAAGAACCATAGAAATGCCGTTTAGAAAAAGCACTCCTCTGCTTGTAGACCCAGCCAGGAATGGCCTAGCCTGGAATCCCCTGCACCATTCTGCAGCTTTCCAGCTCCCTCACACACTGGCAAAAGAAACTTTCTCCTAGCTCCTTTCCTTTAAAGGAGAAACACTTTTACATCCTAGTCCCATTGAAGAACCATAGAAATGCCGTTTAGAAAAAGCACTCCTTCTGCTTATAGACCCAACCAGGAATGGCCTAGCCTGGAATCCCCTGCACCATTCTGCAGCTTTCCAGCTCCCTCACACACTGGCAAAAGAAACTTTCTCCTAGCTCCTTTCCTTTGAAGCAGAAACCCTTTTACATCCTAGCCCCATTGAAGAACCATAGAAATGCCGTTTAGAAAAAGCACTCCTTCTGCTTATAGACCCAGCCAGGAATGGCCTAGCCTGGAATCCCCTGCACCATTCTGCAGCTTTCCAGCTCCCTCACACACTGGCAAAAGAAACTTTCTCCTAGCTCCTTTCCTTTAAAGGAGAAACACATTTACATCCTAGCCCCATTGAAGAACCATAGAAATGCCGTTTAGAAAAAGCACTCCTTCTGCTTATAGACCCAACCAGGAATGGCCTAGCCTGGAATCCCCTGCACCATTCTGCAGCTTTCCAGCTCCCTCACACACTGGCAAAAGAAACTTTCTCCTAGCTCCTTTCCTTTGAAGCAGAAACACGTTTACATCCTAGCCCCATTGAAGAACCATAGAAATGCCGTTTAGAAAAAGCACTCCTTCTGCTTATAGACCCAGCCAGGAATGGCCTAGCCTGGAATCCCCTGCACCATTCTGCAGCTTTCCAGCTCCCTCACACACCGGCAAAAGAAACTTTCTCCTAGCTCCTTTCTTCTGAAGCAGAAACACGTTTACATCCTGGCTCCATTGAAGAACCATAGAAATGCCGTTTAGAAAAAGCACTCCTGCTTATAGACCCAGCCAGGAATGGCCTAGCCTGGAATCCCCTGCACCATTCTGTAGCTTTCCAGCTCCCTCACACACTGGCAAAAGAAACTTTCTCCTAGCTCCTTTCCTTTGAAGCAGAAACACGTTTACATCCTAGCTCCATTGAAGAACCATAGAAATGCCGTTTAGAAAAAGCACTCCTTCTGCTTATAGACCCAGCCAGGAATGGCCTAGCCTGGAATCCCCTGCACCATTCTGCAGCTTTCCAGCTCCCTCACACACTGGCAAAAGAAACTTTCTCCTAGCTCCTTTCCTTTAAAGCAGAAACACGTTTACATCCTAGCCCCATTGAAGAACCATAGAAATGCCGTTTAGAAAAAGCACTCCTTCTGCTTATAGACCCAGCCAGGAATGGCCTAGCCTGGAATCCCCTGCACCATTCTGCAGCTTTCCAGCTCCCTCACACACTGGCAAAAGAAACTTTCTCCTAGCTCCTTTCCTTTGAAGCAGAAACACGTTTACATCCTAGCCCCATTGAAGAACCATAGAAATGCCGTTTAGAAAAAGCACTCCTTCTGCTTATAGACCCAGCCAGGAATGGCCTAGCCTGGAATCCCCTGCACCATTCTGCAGCTTTCCAGCTCCCTCACACACTGGCAAAAGAAACTTTCTCCTAGCTCCTTTCCTTTGAAGCAGAAACACGTTTACATCCTAGCCCCATTGAAGAACCATAGAAATGCCGTTTAGAAAAAGCACTCCTTCTGCTTATAGACCCAGCCAGGAATGGCCTAGCCTGGAATCCCCTGCACCATTCTGCAGCTTTCCAGCTCCCTCACACACTGGCAAAAGAAACTTTCTCCTAGCTCCTTTCCTTTGAAGCAGAAACACGTTTACATCCTAGCCCCATTGAAGAACCATAGAAATGCCGTTTAGAAAAAGCACTCCTTCTGCTTATAGACCCAGCCAGGAATGGCCTAGCCTGGAATCCCCTGCACCATTCTGCAGCTTTCCAGCTGCGTCACACACTGGCAAAAGAAACTTTCTCCTAGCTCCTTTCCTTTGAAGCAGAAACACGTTTACATCCTAGCCCATTGAAGAACCATAGAAATGCCGTTTAGAAAAAGCACTCCTTCTGCTTATAGACCCAGCCAGGAATGGCCTAGCCTGGAATCCCCTGCACCATTCTGCAGCTTTCCAGCTCCCTCACACACTGGCAAAAGAAACTTTCTCCTAGCTCCTTTCCTTTGAAGCAGAAACACTTTTACATCCTAGCCCCATTGAAGAACCATAGAAATGCCGTTTAGAAAAAGCACTCCTTCTGCTTATAGACCCAGCCAGGAATGGCCTAGCCTGGAATCCCCTGCACCATTCTGCAGCTTTCCAGCTCCCTCACACACTGGCAAAAGAAACTTTCTCCTAGCTCCTTTCCTTTGAAGCAGAAACACGTTTACATCCTAGCCCCATTGAAGAACCATAGAAATGCCGTTTAGAAAAAGCACTCCTTCTGCTTATAGACCCAGCCAGGAATGGCCTAGCCTGGAATCCCCTGCACCATTCTGCAGCTTTCCAGCTCCCTCACACACTGGCAAAAGAAACTTTCTCCTAGCTCCTTTCCTTTGAAGCAGAAACACGTTTACATCCTAGCCCCATTGAAGAACCATAGAAATGCCGTTTAGAAAAAGCACTCCTTCTGCTTATAGACCCAGCCAGGAATGGCCTAGCCTGGAATCCCCTGCACCATTCTGCAGCTTTCCAGCTCCCTCACACACTGGCAAAAGAAACTTTCTCCTAGCTCCTTTCCTTTGAAGCAGAAACACGTTTACATCCTAGCCCCATTGAAGAACCATAGAAATGCCGTTTAGAAAAAGCACTCCTTCTGCTTATAGACCCAGCCAGGAATGGCCTAGCCTGGAATCCCCTGCACCATTCTGCAGCTTTCCAGCTCCCTCACACACTGGCAAAAGAAACTTTCTCCTAGCTCCTTTCCTTTGAAGCAGAAACACGTTTACATCCTAGCTCCATTGAAGAACCATAGAAATGCCGTTTAGAAAAAGCACTCCTGCTTATAGACCCAGCCAGGAATGGCCTAGCCTGGAATCCCCTGCACCATTCTGCAGCTTTCCAGCTCCCTCACACACTGGCAAAAGAAACTTTCTCCTAGCTCCTTTCCTTTGAAGCAGAAACACGTTTACATCCTAGCTCCATTGAAGAACCATAGAAATGCCGTTTAGAAAAAGCACTCCTTCTGCTTATAGACCCAGCCAGGAATGGCCTAGCCTGGAATCCCCTGCACCATTCTGCAGCTTTCCAGCTCCCTCACACACTGGCAAAAGAAACTTTCTCCTAGCTCCTTTCCTTTGAAGCAGAAACACGTTTACATCCTGGCTCCATTGAAGAACCATAGAAATGCCGTTTAGAAAAAGCACTCCTTCTGCTTATAGACCCAGCCAGGAATGGCCTAGCCTGGAATCCCCTGCACCATTCTGCAGCTTTCCAGCTCCCTCACACACTGGCAAAAGAAACTTTCTCCTAGCTCCTTTCCTTTGAAGCAGAAACACTTTACATCCTAGCTCCATTGAAGAACCATAGAAATGCCGTTTAGAAAAAGCACTCCTTCTGCTTATAGACCCAGCCAGGAATGGCCTAGCCTGGAATACCCTGCACCATTCTGCAGCTTTCCAGCTCCCTCACACACTGGCAAAAGAAACTTTCTCCTAGCTCCTTTCCTTTGAAGCAGAAACACCTTTACATCCTAGCCCCATTGAAGAACCATAGAAATGCCGTTTAGAAAAAGCACTCCTTCTGCTTATAGACCCAGCCAGGAATGGCCTAGCCTGGAATCCCCTGCACCATTCTGCAGCTTTCCAGCTCCCTCACACACTGGCAAAAGAAACTTTCTCCTAGCTCCTTTCCTTTGAAGCAGAAACACGTTTACATCCTAGCCCCATTGAAGAACCATAGAAATGCCGTTTAGAAAAAGCACTCCTTCTGCTTATAGACCCAGCCAGGAATGGCCTAGCCTGGAATCCCCTGCACCATTCTGCAGCTTTCCAGCTCCTTCACACACTGGCAAAAGAAACTTTCTCCTAGCTCCTTTCCTTTGAAGCAGAAACACATTTACATCCTGGCTCCATTGAAGAACCATAGAAATGCCGTTTAGAAAAAGCACTCCTTCTGCTTATAGACCCAGCCAGGAATGGCCTAGCCTGGAATCCCCTGCACCATTCTGCAGCTTTCCAGCTCCCTCACACACTGGCAAAAGAAACTTTCTCCTAGCTCCTTTCCTTTGAAGCAGAAACACGTTTACATCCTAACCCCATGGAAGAACCATAGAAATGCCGTTTAGAAAAAGCACTCCTTTTGCTTATAGACCCAGCCAGGAATGGCCTAGCCTGGAATCCCCTGCACCATTCTGCAGCTTTCCAGCTCCCTCACACACTGGCAAAAGAAACTTTCTCCTAGCTCCTTTCTTTGAAGGCAGAAACACGTTTACATCCTAGCTCCATTGAAGAACCATAGAAATGACTTTTAGAAAAAGCACTCCTTCTGCTTATAGACCCAGACAGGAATGGCCTAGCCTGGAATCCCCTGCACCATTCTGCAGCTTTCCAGCTCCCTCACACACTGGCAAAAGAAACTTTCTCCTAGCTCCTTTCCTTTGAAGCAGAAACACATTTACATCCTCGCTCCATGAAGAACCATAGAAATGCCGTTTAGAAAAAGCACTCCTTCTGCTTATAGACCCAGCCAGGAATGGCCTAGCCTGGAATCCCCTGCACCATTCTGCAGCTTTCCACCTCCCTCACACACTGGCAAAAGAAACTTTCTCCTAGCTCCTTTTCTTTGAAGCAGAAACACGTTTACATCCTGGCTCCATTGAAGAACCATAGAAATGCCGTTTAGAAAAAGCACTCCTGCTTATAGACCCAGCCAGGAATGGCCTAGCCTGGAATCCCCTGCACCATTCTGTAGCTTTCCAGCTCCCTCACACACTGGCAAAAGAAACTTTCTCCTAGCTCCTTTCCTTTGAAGCAGAAACACGTTTACATCCTGCTCCATTGAAGAACCATAGAAATGCCGTTTAGAAAAAGCACTCCTTCTGCTTATAGACCCAGCCAGGAATGGCCTAGCCTGGAATCCCCTGCACCATTCTGCAGCTTTCCAGCTCCCTCACACACTGGCAAAAGAAACTTTCTCCTAGCTCCTTTCCTTTAAAGCAGAAAAACTTTTACATCCTAGCCCCATTGAAGAACCATAGAAATGCCGTTTAGAAAAAGCACTCCTTCTGCTTATAGACCCAGCCAGGAATGGCCTAGCCTGGAATCCCCTGCACCATTCTGCAGCTTTCCAGCTCCCTCACACACTGGCAAAAGAAACTTTCTCCTAGCTCCTTTCCTTTGAAGCAGAAACACGTTTACATCCTAGCCCCATTGAAGAACCATAGAAATGCCGTTTAGAAAAAGCACTCCTTCTGCTTATAGACCCAGCCAGGAATGGCCTAGCCTGGAATCCCCTGCACCATTCTGCAGCTTTCCAGCTGCGTCACACACTGGCAAAAGAAACTTTCTCCTAGCTCCTTTCCTTTGAAGCAGAAACACGTTTACATCCTCGCTCCATTGAAGAACCATAGAAATGCCGTTTAGAAAAAGCACTCCTTCTGCTTATAGACCCAGCCAGGAATGGCCTAGCCTGGAATCCCTGCACCATTCTGCAGCTTTCAGCTCCTCACACACTGGCAAAAGAAACTTTCTCCTAGCTCCTTTCCTTTGAAGCAGAAATCACGTTTACATCCTAGCCCCATTGAAGAACCATAGAAATGCCGTTTAGAAAAAGCACTCCTTCTGCTTATAGACCCAGCCAGGAATGGCCTAGCCTGAAATCCCCTGCACCATTCTGCAGCTTTCCAGCTCCCTCACAGCACCTGGAAAAAGAAACTTTCTCCTAGCTCCTTTCTTTGAAGCAGAAACACGTTTACATCCTAGCTCCATTGAAGAACCATAGAAATGCCGTTTAGAAAAAGCACTCCTTCTGCTTATAGACCCAGCCAGGAATGGCCTAGCCTGGAATCCCCTGCCACCATTCTGTAGCTTTCCAGCTCCCTCACACACTGGCAAAAGAAAACTTTCTCCTAGCTCCTTTCTTTGAAGCAGAAACACGTTTACATCCTGGCTCCATTGAAGAACCATAGAATTGCCGTTTAGAAAAGCACTACTTCTGCTTATAGACCCAGCCAGGAATGCCTAGCCCTGGAATCCCCTGCACCATTCTGCAGCTTTCCAGCTCCCTCACACACTGGCAAAAGAAACTTTCTCCTAGCTCCTTTCCTTTGAAGCAGAAACACGTTTACATTCCTAGCCCCATTGAAGAACCATAGAAATGCCGTTTAGAAAAAGCACTCCTTCTGCTTATAGACCCAGCCAGGAATGGCCTAGCCTGGAATCCCCTGCACCATTCTGCAGCTTTCCAGCCTCCCTCACACACTGGCAAAAGAAACTTCTCCTAGCTCCTTTCCTTTGAAGCAGAAACACGTTTACATCCTAGCCCCATTGAAGAACCATAGAAATGCCGTTTAGAAAAAGCACTCCTTCTGCTTATAGACCCAGCCAGGAATGGCCTAGCCTGGAATCCCCTGCACCATTCTGCAGCTTTCCAGCTGCCGTCACACACTGGCAAAAGAAACTTTCTCCTAGCTCCTTTCCTTTGAAGCAGAAACACGTTTACATCCTCGCTCCATTGAAGAACCATAGAAATGCCGTTTAGAAAAAGCACTCCTTCTGCTTATAGACCCAGCCAGGAATGGGCCTAGCCTGGAATCCCCTGCACCATTCTGCAGCTTTCCAGCTGCGTCACACACTGGCAAAAGAAACTTTCTCCTAGCTCCTTTCCTTTGAAGCAGAAACACGTTTACATCCTACGCCCATGGAAGAACCATAGAAATGCCGTTTAGAAAAAGCACTCCTTCTGCTTATAGACCCAGCCAGGAATGGCCTAGCCCTGGAATCCCCTGCACCATTCTGCAGCTTTCCAGCTCCCTCACACACTGGCAAAAGAAACTTTCTCCTAGCTCCTTTCCTTTGAAGGCAGAAACACTTTACATCCAAGGCTCCATTGAAGAACCATAGAAATGCCGTTTAGAAAAAGCACTCCTTCTGCTTATAGACCCAGCCAGGAATGGCCTAGCCTGGAATCCCCTGCACCATTCTGCAGCTTTCCAGCTCCCTCACACACTGGCAAAAGAAACTTTCTCCTAGCTCCTTTCCTTTGAAGCAGGAAAACGTTTACATCCTAGCTCCCATTGAAGAACCATAGAAATGCCGTTTAGAAAAAGCACTCCTTCTGCTTATAGACCCAGCCAGGAATGGCCTAGCCTGGAATCCCCTGCACCATTCTGGCAGCTTTCCAGCTCCCTCACACACTGGCAAAAGAAACTTTCTCCTAGCTCCTTTCCTTTGAAGCAGAAACACGTTTACATCCTAGCCCCATTGAAGAACCATAGAAATGCCGTTTAGAAAAAGCACTCCTTCTGCTTATAGACCCAGCCAGGAATGGCCTAAGCTGGAATCCCCTGCACCATTCTGCAGCTTTCCAGCTCCCTCACACACTGGCAAAAGAAACTTTCTCCTAGCTCCTTTCCTTTGAAGCAGAAACACGTTTACATCCTAGCCCCATTGAAGAACCATAGAAATGCCGTTTAGAAAAAGCACTCCTTCTGCTTATAGACCCAGCCAGGAATGGCCTAGCCTGGAATCCCCTGCACCATTCTGCAGCTTTCCAGCTCCCTCACACACTGGCAAAAGAAACTTTCTCCTAGCTCCTTTCCTTTGAAGCAAAACACTTTTACATCCTAGCCCCATTGAAGAACCATAGAAATGCCGTTTAGAAAAAGCACTCCTTCTGCTTATAGACCCAGCCAGGAATGGCCTAGCCTGGAATCCCTGCACCATTCTGCAGCTTTCCAGCTCCCTCACACACTGGCAAAAGAAACTTTCTCCTAGCTCCTTTCCTTTGAAGCAGAAACACGTTTACATCCTAGCTCCATTGAAGAACCATAGAAATGCCGTTTAGAAAAAGCACTCCTTCTGCTTATAGACCCAGCCAGGAATGGCCTAGCCTGGAATCCCCTGCACCATTCTGCAGCTTTCCAGCTCCCTCACACACTGGCAAAAGAAACTTTCTCCTAGCTCCTTTCCTTTGAAGCAGAAACACGTTTACATCCTAGCCCCATTGAAGAACCATAGAAATGCCGTTTAGAAAAAAGCACTCCTTCTGCTTATAGACCCAGCCAGGAATGGCCTAGCCTGGAATCCCCTGCACCATTCTGCAGCTTTCCAGCTCCCTCACACACTGGCAAAAGAAACTTTCTCCTAGCTCCTTTCCTTTGAAGCAGAAACACGTTACATCCTAGCCCCATTGAAGAACCATAGAAATGCCGTTTAGAAAAAGCACTCCTTCTGCTTATAGACCCAGCCAGGAATGGCCTAGCCTGGAATCCCCTGCACCATTCTGCAGCTTTCCAGCTCCCTCACACACTGGCAAAAGAAACTTTCTCCTAGCTCCTTTCCTTTGAAGCAGAAACACTTTTACATCCTAGCTCCATTGAAGAACCATAGAAATGCCGTTTAGAAAAAGCACTCCTTCTGCTTATAGACCCAGCCAGGAATGGCCTAGCCTGGAATCCCCTGCACATTCTGCAGCTTTCCAGCTCCCTCACACACTGGCAAAAGAAACTTTCTCCTAGCTCCTTTCCTTTGAAGCAGAAACACTTTACATCCTGGCCCCATTGAAGAACCATAGAAATGCCGTTTAGAAAAAGCACTCCTTCTGCTTATAGACCCAGCCAGGCATGGCCTAGCCTGGAATCCCCTGCACCATTCTGTAGCTTTCCAGCTGCGTCACACACTGGCAAAAGAAACTTTCTCCTAGCTCCTTTCCTTTAAAGGAGAAACACGATTACATCCTAGCCCCATTGAAGAACCATAGAAATGCCGTTTAGAAAAAGCACTCCTTCTGCTTATAGACCCAGCCAGGAATGGCCTAGCCTGGATAACCCTGCACCATTCTGCAGCTTTCCAGCTCCCTCACACACTGGCAAAAGAAACTTTCTCCTAGCTCCTTTCCTTTAAAGGAGAAACACGTTTACATCCTAGCCCCATTGAGGAACCATAGAAATGCCGTTTAGAAAAAGCACTCCTTCTGCTTATAGACCCAGCCAGGAATGGCCTAGCCTGGAATCCCCTGCACCATTCTGCAGCTTTCCAGCTCCCTCACACACTGGCAAAAGAAACTTTCTCCTAGCTCCTTTCCTTTGAAGCAGAAGCACGTTTACATCCTTGCCCCATTGAAGAACCATAGAAATGCTGTTTAGAAAAAGCACTCCTTCTGCTTATAGACCCAGCCAGGAATGGCCTAGCCTGGAATCCCCTGCACCATTCTGCACCTTTTCCAGCTCCCTCACACACTGGCAAAAGAAACTTTCTCCTAGCTCCTTTCCTTTGAAGCAGAAATACGTTTACATCCTAGCCCCATGGAAGAACCATAGAAATGCCTGTTTAGAAAAAGCACTCCTTTGCTTATAGACCCAGCCAGGAATGGCCTAGCCTGGAATCCCCTGCACCATTCTGCAGCTTTCCAGCCTCCCTCACACACGGCAAAAGAAACTTTCTCCTAGCTCCTTTCTTTTGAAGCAGAAACACGTTTACATCCTGGCTCCATTGAAGAACCATAGAAATGCCGTTTAGAAAAAGCACTCCTGCTTATAGACCCAGACAGGAATGGCCTAGCCTGGAATCCCCTGCACCATTCTGTAGCTTTCCAGCTGCGTCACTCACTGGCAAAAGAAACTTTCTCCTAGCTCCTTTCCTTTGAAGCAGAAACACGTTTATATCCTAGCTCCATTAAAGAACCATAGAAATGCCGTTTAGAAAAAGCACTCCTTCTGCTTATAGACCCAGCCCGGAATGGCCTAGCCTGGATAACCCTGCACCATCCTGCAGCTTTCCAGCTCCCTCACACACTGGCAAAAGAAACTTTCTCCTAGCTCCTTTCCTTTAAAGGAGAAACACATTACATCCTAGCCCCATTGAAGAACCATAGAAATGCTGTTTAGAAAAAGCACTCCTTCTGCTTATAGACCCAACCAGGAATGGCCTAGCCTGGAATCCCCTGCACCATTCTGCAGCTTTCCAGCTCCTCACACTCTGGCAAAAGAAACTTTCTCCTAGCTCCTTTCCTTTAAAGGAGAAACACATTTACATCCTAGCCCCATTGAAGAACCATAGAAATGCCGTTTAGAAAAAGCACTCCTTCTGCTTATAGACCCAGCCAGGAATGGCCTAGCCTGGAATCCCCTGCACCATTCTGTAGCTTTCCAGCTGCGTCACACACTGGCAAAAGACACTTTCTCCTAGCTCCTTTCCTTTGAAGCAGAAACACGTTTATATCCTCGCTCCATTGAAGAACCATAGAAATGCCGTTTAGAAAAAACCACTCCTTCTGCTTGTAGACCCAGCCAGGAATGGCCTAGCCTGGATAACCCTGCACCATTCTGCAGCTTTCCAGCTCCCTCACACACTGGCAAAAGAAACTTTCTCCTAGCTCCTTTCCTTTGAAGCAGAAACACGTTTACATCCTACCCCCATGGAAGAACCATTGAAATGCCTTTTAGAAAAAGCACTCCTTCTGCTTATAGACCCAGCCAGGAATGGCCTAGCCTGGAATCCCCTGCACCATTCTGCAGCTTTCCAGCTCCCTCACACACTGGCAAAAGAAACTTTCTCCTAGCTCCTTTCCTTTGAAGCAGAAACACGTTACATCCTAGCTCCATTAAAGAACCATAGAAATGCCGTTTAGAAAAAGCACTCCTTCTGCTTATAGACCCAGCCAGGAATGGCCTAGCCTGGAATACCCTGCACCATTCGGCAGCTTTCCAGCTCCCTCACACACTGGCAAAAGAAACTTTCTCCTAGCTTCCTAGCTCCTTTCCTTTGAAGCAGAAACCCTTTTACATCCTACCCCCCATGAAGAACCATAGAAATGCCGTTTAGAAAAAGCACTCCTTCTGCTTATAGACCCAGCCAGGAATGGCCTATCCTGGATAACCCTGCACCATTCTGCAGCTTTCCAGATCCCTCACACTCTGGCAAAAGAAACTTTCTCCTAGCTCCTTTCCTTTAAAGGAGAAACACGTTTACATCCTAGCCCCATTGAAGAACCATAGAAATGCTGTTTAGAAAAAAGCACTCCTTCTGCTTATAGACACAACCAGGAATGGCCTAGCCTGGAATCCCCTGCACCAATCTGCAGCTTTCCAGCTCCCTCACACACTGGCAAAAGAAACGTTCTCCTAGCTCCTTTCCTTTGAAGCAGAAACACATTTACATCCTCGCTCCATTGAAGAACCATAGAAATGCCGTTTAGAAAAAGCACTCCTTCTGCTTATAGACCCAGCCAGGAATGGCCTAGCCTGGAATCCCCTGCACCATTCTGCAGCTTTCCACCTCCCTCACACACCGGAAAAAGAAACTTTCTCCTAGCACCTTTCTTTTGAAGCAGAAACACGTTTGCATCCTGGCTCCATTGAAGAACCATGGAAATGCCGTTTAGAAAAAGCACTCCTGCTTATAGACCCAGCCAGGCATGGCCTAGCCTGGAATCCCCTGCACCATTCTGTAGCTTTCCAGCTGCGTCACACACTGGCAAATGAAACTTTCTCCTAGCTCCTTTCCTTTGAAGCAGAAAATCGTTTACATCCTAGCTCCATTGAAGAACCATGGAATGCCGTTTAGAAAAAGCACTCCTTCTGCTTATAGACCCAGCCAGGAATGGCCTAGCCTGGAATACCCTGCACCATTCTGCAGCTTTCCAGCTCCCTCACACACTGGCAAAAGAAACTTTCTCCTAGCTCCTTTCCTTTAAAGGAGAAACACGTTTACATCCTAGCCCCATTGAAGAACCATAGAAATGCCGTTTAGAAAAAGCACTCCTTCTGCTTATAGACCCAGCCAGGAATGGCCTAGCCTGGAATCCCCTGCACCATTCTGCAGCTTTCCAGCTCCCTCACACACTGGCAAAAGAAACTTTCTCCTAGCTCCTTTCCTTTGAAGCAGAAACACGTTTACATCCTTGCCCCATTGAAGAACCATAGAAATGCCGTTTAGAAAAAGCAGTCCTTCTGCTTATAGACCCAGCCAGGAATGGCCTAGCCTGGAATCCCCTGCACCATTCGGCAGCTTTCCAGCTCCCTCACACACTGGCAAAAGAAACTTTCTCCTAGCTCCTTTCCTTTGAAGCAGAAACACGTTACATCCTAGCTCCATTAAAGAACCATAGAAATGCCGTTTAGAAAAAGCACTCCTTATGCTTATAGACCCAGCCAGGAATGGCCTAGCCTGGATAACCCTGCACCATTCTGCAGCTTTCCAGCTCTCTCACACACTGGCAAAAGAAACTTTCTCCTAGCTCCTTTCCTTTAAAGGAGAAACACTTTACATCCTAGCCCCATTGAAGAACCATAGAAATGCTGTTTAGAAAAAGCACTCCTTCTGCTTATAGACCCAACCAGGAATGGCCTAGCCTGGAATCCCCTGCACCATTCTGCAGCTTTCCAGCTCCCTCACACACTGGCAAAAGAAACTTTCTCCTAGCTCCTTTCCTTTAAGGGAGAAACACATTTACATCCTAGCCCCATTGAAGAACCATAGAAATGCCGTTTAGAAAAAGCACTCCTTCTGCTTATAGACCCAGCCAGGAATGGCCTAGCCTGGAATCCCCTGCACCATTCTGCAGCTTACCAGCTCCCTCACACACTGGCAAAAGAAACTTTCTCCTAGCTCCTTTCCTTTAAGGGAGAAACACGTTTACATCCTAGCCCCATTGAAGAACCATAGAAATGCCGTTTAGAAAAAGCACTCCTTCTGCTTATAGACCCAGCCAGGAATGGCCTAGCCTGGAATCCCCTGCACCATTCTGTAGCTTTCCAGCTGCGTCACACACTGGCAAAAGAAACTTTCTCCTAGCTCCTTTCCTTTGAAGCAGAAACACATTTACATCCTCGCTCCATTGAAGAACCATTGAAATGCCGTTTAGAAAAACCACTCCTTCTGCTTGTAGACCCAGCCAGGAATGGCCTAGCCTGGAATACCCTGGACCGTTCTGCAGCTTTCCAGCTCCCTCACACACTGGCAAAAGAAACTTTCTCCTAGCTCCTTTCCTTTGAAGCAGAAACACATTTACATCCTACCCCCATGGAAGAACCATTGAAATGCCGTTTAGAAAAAGCACTCCTTCTGCTTATAGACCCAGCCAGGAATGGCCTGGCCTGGAATCCCCTGCACCATTCTGTAGCTTTCCAGCTCCCTCACACACTGGCAAAAGAAACTTCCTATTAGCTCCTTTCCTTTGAAGCAGAAACACGTTTACATCCTCGCTCCATTGAAGAACCATAGAAATGCCGTTTAGAAAAAGCACTCCTTCTGCTTGTAGACCCAGCCAGGAATGGCCTAGCCTGGAATCCCCTGCACCATTCTGCAGCTTACCAGCTCCCTCACACACTGGCAAAAGAAACTTTCTCCTAGCTCCTTTGCTTTAAAGGAGAAACACTTTACATCCTAGCCCCATTGAAGAACCATAGAAATGCCGTTTAGAAAAAGCAATCCTTCTGCTTATAGACCCAGCCAGGAATGGCCTAGCCTGGAATCCCCTGCACCATTCTGCAGCTTTCCAGCTCCCTCACACACTGGCAAAAGAAACTTTCTCCTAGCTCCTTTCCTTTGAAGCAGAAACACGTTTACATCCTACACCCATGGAACAACAGTAGAAATGCCGTTTAGAAAAAGCACTCCTTTTGCTTATAGACCCAGCCAGGAATGGCCTAGCCTGGAATCCCCTGCACCATTCTGCAGATTTCCACCTCCCTCACACACCGGAAAAAGAAACCTTCTCCTAGCTCCTTTCTTTTGAGGCAGAAACACATTTACATCCTGGCTCCGTTGATGAACCATAGAAGTGCTTTTTAGAAAAAGCACTCCTGCTTATAGACCCAGACAGGAATGGCTGTCATGGAAAGTAGCAAAAGGCTCTCTAAGCTTTTGCTATATTGTGTAGTTTCTAGTGCCTCACATTCAAGCCAGAAGCATCGAAAAACCAAAACAATCTTTCAGTCCCATGGGAAGATTTCTCCCCAGAGTAAGTGAAAAGGTAAACACTGGCCATGTTTTCCCTTCCACTTGACCTCGCTTTTCAGACAACAGGATATTGTTTTGGTTAAGTAGGAACGACTATCTCAAGTCTGCCCAGCACCTGTAGGTGGGCTGGCCTGAGGAGTGGTCTTTATATTGTTTGAGTAAAATTATCCAATTATATAGATTGCTTACTGTCTTTTACCAATATATGTGAACAACGTAAAAGTGGTCCGAGTTGTGGGCTAGTCCTGTTTTGGAACATTATAAAAATGGTGGACAGGCCAGGATCGGGGCCCTTGTGCTCGTGCCCTTGCGCTCTTGCCCTAGCCTTCTGGGTCTGCGTCTTGTCCTTCTGGGTTTTTCCAGCCTTTCTGGTTTTTTCCCGGACTTAACAACAACAAACTGCTCGCCGATCTAGCCTCGCCTCGGGCGGACGCCGAGTTGCAGAGGCTAAAGCCTGCATGCCTGGACCCTCATCGGGAGAATGAGAGACTCCTTACCAAGCTACAGACTGTGAGTAGCTGACTGACGAACTATTAACTCAAATCACAAAGACTCAAAAGAACTCTCTTTAAACATCATAGACTCTTTAATTTGCCATTTTCGGAAATGTTACTTTGATCTCAATCAAAAAGAATTCACAGTGGTGGTGTAGTTTCGGGAAGAGGGAATCCGCATTCTTTGCAATAAATCACTGATAAAATAGTCAACGCCTCGCGTATTTTCCCCATAACTCTGCCGCGAAACTGCGTTCCACGACAATGGCCTAGCCTGGAATCCCCTGCACCATTCTGCAGCTTTCCAGCTCCCTCACACACTGGCAAAAGAAACTTTCTCCTAGCTCCTTTCCTTTGAAGCAGAAACACGTTTACATCCTAGCTCCATTGAAGAACCATAGAAATGCCGTTTAGAAAAAGCACTCCTTCTGCTTATAGACCCAGCCAGGAATGGCCTAGCCTGGAATCCCCTGCACCATTCTGCAGCTTTCCAGCTCCCTCACACACTGGCAAAAGAAACTTTCTCCTAGCTCCTTTCCTTTGAAGCAGAAACACGTTTACATCCTAGCCCCATTGAAGAACCATAGAAATGCCGTTTAGAAAAAGCACTCCTTCTGCTTATAGACCCAGCCAGGAATGGCCTAGCCTGGAATCCCCTGCACCATTCTGCAGCTTTCCAGCTCCCTCACACACTGGCAAAAGAAACTTTCTCCTAGCTCCTTTCCTTTGAAGCAGAAACACGTTTACATCCTAGCCCCATTGAAGAACCATAGAAATGCCGTTTAGAAAAAGCACTCCTTCTGCTTATAGACCCAGCCAGGAATGGCCTAGCCTGGAATCCCCTGCACCATTCTGCAGCTTTCCAGCTCCCTCACACACTGGCAAAAGAAACTTTCTCCTAGCTCCTTTCCTTTGAAGCAGAAACACGTTTACATCCTAGCCCCATTGAAGAACCATAGAAATGCCGTTTAGAAAAAGCACTCCTTCTGCTTATAGACCCAGCCAGGAATGGCCTAGCCTGGAATCCCCTGCACCATTCTGCAGCTTTCCAGCTCCCTCACACACTGGCAAAAGAAACTTTCTCCTAGCTCCTTTCCTTTGAAGCAGAAACACGTTTACATCCTAGCCCCATTGAAGAACCATAGAAATGCCGTTTAGAAAAAGCACTCCTTCTGCTTATAGACCCAGCCAGGAATGGCCTAGCCTGGAATCCCCTGCACCATTCTGCAGCTTTCCAGCTCCCTCACACACTGGCAAAAGAAACTTTCTCCTAGCTCCTTTCCTTTGAAGCAGAAACACGTTTACATCCTAGCCCCTTTGAAGAACCATAGAAATGCCGTTTAGAAAAAGCACTCCTTCTGCTTATAGACCCAGCCAGGAATGGCCTAGCCTGGAATCCCCTGCACCATTCTGCAGCTTTCCAGCTCCCTCACACACTGGCAAAAGAAACTTTCTCCTAGCTCCTTTCCTTTGAAGCAGAAACACGTTTACATCCTAGCCCCATTGAAGAACCATAGAAATGCCGTTTAGAAAAAGCACTCCTTCTGCTTATAGACCCAGCCAGGAATGGCCTAGCCTGGAATCCCCTGCACCATTCTGCAGCTTTCCAGCTCCCTCACACACTGGCAAAAGAAACTTTCTCCTAGCTCCTTTCCTTTGAAGCAGAAACACGTTTACATCCTAGCCCCATTGAAGAACCATAGAAATGCCGTTTAGAAAAAGCACTCCTTCTGCTTATAGACCCAGCCAGGAATGGCCTAGCCTGGAATCCCCTGCACCATTCTGCAGCTTTCCAGCTCCCTCACACACTGGCAAAAGAAACTTTCTCCGAGCTCCTTTCCTTTGAAGCAGAAACATGTTTACATCCTAGCTCCATTGAAGAACCATAGAAATGCCGTTTAGAAAAAGCACTCCTTCTGCTTATAGACCCAGCCAGGAATGGCCTAGCCTGGAATCCCCTGCACCATTCTGCAGCTTTCCAGCTCCCTCACACACTGGCAAAAGAAACTTTCTCCTAGCTCCTTTCCTTTGAAGCAGAAACACGTTTACATCCTAGCTCCATTGAAGAACCATAGAAATGCCGTTTAGAAAAAGCACTCCTTCTGCTTATAGACCCAGCCAGGAATGGCCTAGCCTGGAATCCCCTGCACCATTCTGCAGCTTTCCAGCTCCCTCACACACTGGCAAAAGAAACTTTCTCCTAGCTCCTTTCCTTTGAAGCAGAAACACGTTTACATCCTAGCCCCATTGAAGAACCATAGAAATGCCGTTTAGAAAAAGCACTCCTTCTGCTTATAGACCCAGCCAGGAATGGCCTAGCCTGGAATCCCCTGCACCATTCTGCAGCTTTCCAGCTCCCTCACACACTGGCAAAAGAAACTTTCTCCTAGCTCCTTTCCTTTGAAGCAGAAACACGTTTACATCCTAGCCCCATTGAAGAACCATAGAAATGCCGTTTAGAAAAAGCACTCCTTCTGCTTATAGACCCAGCCAGGAATGGCCTAGCCTGGAATCCCCTGCACCATTCTGCAGCTTTCCAGCTCCCTCACACACTGGCAAAAGAAACTTTCTCCTAGCTCCTTTCCTTTGAAGCAGAAACACGTTTACATCCTAGCTCCATTGAAGAACCATAGAAATGCCGTTTAGAAAAAGCACTCCTTCTGCTTATAGACCCAGCCAGGAATGGCCTAGCCTGGAATCCCCTGCACCATTCTGCAGCTTTCCAGCTCCCTCACACACTGGCAAAAGAAACTTTCTCCTAGCTCCTTTCCTTTGAAGCAGAAACACGTTTACATCCTAGCTCCATTGAAGAACCATAGAAATGCCGTTTAGAAAAAGCACTCCTTCTGCTTATAGACCCAGCCAGGAATGGCCTAGCCTGGAATCCCCTGCACCATTCTGCAGCTTTCCAGCTCCCTCACACACTGGCAAAAGAAACTTTCTCCTAGCTCCTTTCCTTTGAAGCAGAAACACGTTTACATCCTAGCCCCATTGAAGAACCATAGAAATGCCGTTTAGAAAAAGCACTCCTTCTGCTTATAGACCCAGCCAGGAATGGCCTAGCCTGGAATCCCCTGCACCATTCTGCAGCTTTCCAGCTCCCTCACACACTGGCAAAAGAAACTTTCTCCTAGCTCCTTTCCTTTGAAGCAGAAACACGTTTACATCCTAGCCCCATTGAAGAACCATAGAAATGCCGTTTAGAAAAAGCACTCCTTCTGCTTATAGACCCAGCCAGGAATGGCCTAGCCTGGAATCCCCTGCACCATTCTGCAGCTTTCCAGCTCCCTCACACACTGGCAAAAGAAACTTTCTCCTAGCTCCTTTCCTTTGAAGCAGAAACACGTTTACATCCTAGCTCCATTGAAGAACCATAGAAATGCCGTTTAGAAAAAGCACTCCTTCTGCTTATAGACCCAGCCAGGAATGGCCTAGCCTGGAATCCCCTGCACCATTCTGCAGCTTTCCAGCTCCCTCACACACTGGCAAAAGAAACTTTCTCCTAGCTCCTTTCCTTTGAAGCAGAAACACGTTTACATCCTAGCTCCATTGAAGAACCATAGAAATGCCGTTTAGAAAAAGCACTCCTTCTGCTTATAGACCCAGCCAGGAATGGCCTAGCCTGGAATCCCCTGCACCATTCTGCAGCTTTCCAGCTCCTCACACACTGGCAAAAGAAACTTTCTCCTAGCTCCTTTCCTTTGAAGCAGAAACACGTTTACATCCTAGCTCCATTGAAGAACCATAGAAATGCCGTTTAGAAAAAGCACTCCTTCTGCTTATAGACCCAGGCAGGAATGGCCTAGCCTGGAATCCCCTGCACCATTCTGCAGCTTTCCAGCTCCCTCACACACTGGCAAAAGAAACTTTCTCCTAGCTCCTTTCCTTTGAAGCAGAAACACGTTTACATCCTAGCCCCATTGAAGAACCATAGAAATGCCGTTTAGAAAAAGCACTCCTTCTGCTTATAGACCCAGCCAGGAATGGCCTAGCCTGGAATCCCCTGCACCATTCTGCAGCTTTCCAGCTCCCTCACACACTGGCAAAAGAAACTTTCTCCTAGCTCCTTTCCTTTGAAGCAGAAACACGTTTACATCCTAGCCCCATTGAAGAACCATAGAAATGCCGTTTAGAAAAAGCACTCCTTCTGCTTATAGACCCAGCCAGGAATGGCCTAGCCTGGAATCCCCTGCACCATTCTGCAGCTTTCCAGCTCCCTCACACACTGGCAAAAGAAACTTTCTCCTAGCTCCTTTCCTTTGAAGCAGAAACACGTTTACATCCTAGCCCCATTGAAGAACCATAGAAATGCCGTTTAGAAAAAGCACTCCTTCTGCTTATAGACCCAGCCAGGAATGGCCTAGCCTGGAATCCCCTGCACCATTCTGCAGCTTTCCAGCTCCCTCACACACTGGCAAAAGAAACTTTCTCCTAGCTCCTTTCCTTTGAAGCAGAAACACGTTTACATCCTAGCCCCATTGAAGAACCATAGAAATGCCGTTTAGAAAAAGCACTCCTTCTGCTTATAGACCCAGCCAGGAATGGCCTAGCCTGGAATCCCCTGCACCATTCTGCAGCTTTCCAGCTCCCTCACACACTGGCAAAAGAAACTTTCTCCTAGCTCCTTTCCTTTGAAGCAGAAACACGTTTACATCCTAGCCCCATTGAAGAACCATAGAAATGCCGTTTAGAAAAAGCACTCCTTCTGCTTATAGACCCAGCCAGGAATGGCCTAGCCTGGAATCCCCTGCACCATTCTGCAGCTTTCCAGCTCCCTCACACACTGGCAAAAGAAACTTTCTCCTAGCTCCTTTCCTTTGAAGCAGAAACACGTTTACATCCTAGCCCCATTGAAGAACCATAGAAATGCCGTTTAGAAAAAGCACTCCTTCTGCTTATAGACCCAGCCAGGAATGGCCTAGCCTGGAATCCCCTGCACCATTCTGCAGCTTTCCAGCTCCCTCACACACTGGCAAAAGAAACTTTCTCCTAGCTCCTTTCCTTTGAAGCAGAAACACGTTTACATCCTGGCTCCATTGAAGAACCATAGAAATGCCGTTTAGAAAAAGCACTCCTTCTGCTTATAGACCCAGCCAGGAATGGCCTAGCCTGGAATCCCCTGCACCATTCTGTAGCTTTCCAGCTCCCTCACACACTGGCAAAAGAAACTTTCTCCTAGCTCCTTTCCTTTGAAGCAGAAACACGTTTACATCCTAGCTCCATTGAAGAACCATAGAAATGCCGTTTAGAAAAAGCACTCCTTCTGCTTATAGACCCAGCCAGGAATGGCCTAGCCTGGAATCCCCTGCACCATTCTGCAGCTTTCCAGCTCCCTCACACACTGGCAAAAGAAACTTTCTCCTAGCTCCTTTCCTTTGAAGCAGAAACACGTTTACATCCTAGCCCCATTGAAGAACCATAGAAATGCCGTTTAGAAAAAGCACTCCTTCTGCTTATAGACCCAGCCAGGAATGGCCTAGCCTGGAATCCCCTGCACCATTCTGCAGCTTTCCAGCTCCCTCACACACTGGCAAAAGAAACTTTCTCCTAGCTCCTTTCCTTTGAAGCAGAAACACATTTACATCCTAGCTCCATTGAAGAACCATAGAAATGCCGTTTAGAAAAAGCACTCCTTCTGCTTATAGACCCAGCCAGGAATGGCCTAGCCTGGAATCCCCTGCACCATTCTGCAGCTTTCCACCTCCCTCACACACTGGCAAAAGCAACTTTCTCCTAGCTCCTTTCCTTTGAAGCAGAAACACGTATACATCCTAGCTCCATTGAAGAACCATAGAAATGCCGTTTAGAACAAGCACTCCTTCTGCTTATAGACCCAGCCAGGAATGGCCTAGCCTGGAATCCCCTGCACCATTCTGCAGCTTTCCAGCTCCCTCACACACTGGCAAAAGAAACTTTCTCCTAGCTCCTTTCCTTTGAAGCAGAAACACGTTTACATCCTAGCCCCATTGAAGAACCATAGAAATGCCGTTTAGAAAAAGCACTCCTTCTGCTTATAGACCCAGCCAGGAATGGCCTAGCCTGGAATCCCCTGCACCATTCTGCAGCTTTCCAGCTCCCTCACACACTGGCAAAAGAAACTTTCTCCTAGCTCCTTTCCTTTGAAGCAGAAACACGTTTACATCCTAGCTCCATTGAAGAACCATAGAAATGCCGTTTAGAAAAAGCACTCCTTCTGCTTATAGACCCAGCCAGGAATGGCCTAGCCTGGAATCCCCTGCACCATTCTGCAGCTTTCCAGCTCCCTCACACACTGGCAAAAGAAACTTTCTCCTAGCTCCTTTCCTTTGAAGCAGAAACACGTTTACATCCTAGCCCCATTGAAGAACCATAGAAATGCCGTTTAGAAAAAGCACTCCTTCTGCTTATAGACCCAGCCAGGAATGGCCTAGCCTGGAATCCCCTGCACCATTCTGCAGCTTTCCAGCTCCCTCACACACTGGCAAAAGAAACTTTCTCCTAGCTCCTTTCCTTTGAAGCAGAAACACGTTTACATCCTAGCCCCATAGAAGAACCATAGAAATGCCGTTTAGAAAAAGCACTCCTTCTGCTTATAGACCCAGCCAGGAATGGCCTAGCCTGGAATCCCCTGCACCATTCTGCAGCTTTCCAGCTCCCTCACACACAGGCAAAAGAAACTTTCTCCTAGCTCCTTTCCTTTGAAGCAGAAACACGTTTACATCCTAGCCCCATTGAAGAACCATAGAAATGCCGTTTAGAAAAAGCACTCCTTCTGCTTATAGACCCAGCCAGGAATGGCCTAGCCTGGAATCCCCTGCACCATTCTGCAGCTTTCCAGCTCCCTCACACACTGGCAAAAGAAACTTTCTCCTAGCTCCTTTCCTTTGAAGCAGAAACACGTTTACATCCTAGCCCCATTGAAGAACCATAGAAATGCCGTTTAGAAAAAGCACTCCTTCTGCTTATAGACCCAGCCAGGAATGGCCTAGCCTGGAATCCCCTGCACCATTCTGCAGCTTTCCAGCTCCCTCACACACTGGCAAAAGAAACTTTCTCCTAGCTCCTTTCCTTTGAAGCAGAAACACGTTTACATCCTAGCCCCATTGAAGAACCATAGAAATGCCGTTTAGAAAAAGCACTCCTTCTGCTTATAGACCCAGCCAGGAATGGCCTAGCCTGGAATCCCCTGCACCATTCTGCAGCTTTCCAGCTCCCTCACACACCGGCAAAAGAAACTTTCTCCTAGCTCCTTTCCTTTGAAGCAGAAACACGTTTACATCCTGGCTCCATTGAAGAACCATAGAAATGCCGTTTAGAAAAAGCACTCCTTCTGCTTATAGACCCAGCCAGGAATGGCCTAGCCTGGAATCCCCTGCACCATTCTGCAGCTTTCCAGCTCCTCACACACTGGCAAAAGAAACTTTCTCCTAGCTCCTTTCCTTTGAAGCAGAAACACGTTTACATCCTAGCTCCATTGAAGAACCATAGAAATGCCGTTTAGAAAAAGCACTCCTTCTGCTTATAGACCCAGCCAGGAATGGCCTAGCCTGGAATCCCCTGCACCATTCTGCAGCTTTCCAGCTCCCTCACACACTGGCAAAAGAAACTTTCTCCTAGCTCCTTTCCTTTGAAGCAGAAACACGTTTACATCCTAGCCCCATTGAAGAACCATAGAAATGCCGTTTAGAAAAAGCACTCCTTCTGCTTATAGACCCAGCCAGGAATGGCCTAGCCTGGAATCCCCTGCACCATTCTGCAGCTTTCCAGCTCCCTCACACACTGGCAAAAGAAACTTTCTCCTAGCTCCTTTCCTTTGAAGCAGAAACACGTTTACATCCTAGCCCCATTGAAGAACCATAGAAATGCCGTTTAGAAAAAGCACTCCTTCTGCTTATAGACCCAGCCAGGAATGGCCTAGCCTGGAATCCCCTGCACCATTCTGCAGCTTTCCACCTCCCTCACACACTGGCAAAAGAAACTTTCTCCTAGCTCCTTTCCTTTGAAGCAGAAACACGTTTACATCCTAGCCCCATTGAAGAACCATAGAAATGCCGTTTAGAAAAAGCACTCCTTCTGCTTATAGACCCAGCCAGGAATGGCCTAGCCTGGAATCCCCTGCACCATTCTGCAGCTTTCCAGCTCCCTCACACACTGGCAAAAGAAACTTTCTCCTAGCTCCTTTCCTTTGAAGCAGAAACACGTTTACATCCTAGCCCCATTGAAGAACCATAGAAATGCCGTTTAGAAAAAGCACTCCTTCTGCTTATAGACCCAGCCAGGAATGGCCTAGCCTGGAATCCCCTGCACCATTCTGCAGCTTTCCAGCTCCCTCACACACTGGCAAAAGAAACTTTCTCCTAGCTCCTTTCCTTTGAAGCAGAAACACGTTTACATCCTAGCTCCATTGAAGAACCATAGAAATGCCGTTTAGAAAAAGCACTCCTTCTGCTTATAGACCCAGCCAGGAATGGCCTAGCCTGGAATCCCCTGCACCATTCTGCAGCTTTCCAGCTCCCTCACACACTGGCAAAAGAAACTTTCTCCTAGCTCCTTTCCTTTGAAGCAGAAACACGTTTACATCCTAGCTCCATTGAAGAACCATAGAAATGCCGTTTAGAAAAAGCACTCCTTCTGCTTATAGACCCAGCCAGGAATGGCCTAGCCTGGAATCCCCTGCACCATTCTGCAGCTTTCCAGCTCCCTCACACACTGGCAAAAGAAACTTTCTCCTAGCTCCTTTCCTTTGAAGCAGAAACACGTTTACATCCTAGCCCCATTGAAGAACCATAGAAATGCCGTTTAGAAAAAGCACTCCTTCTGCTTATAGACCCAGCCAGGAATGGCCTAGCCTGGAATCCCCTGCACCATTCTGCAGCTTTCCAGCTCCCTCACACACTGGCAAAAGAAACTTTCTCCTAGCTCCTTTCCTTTGAAGCAGAAACACGTTTACATCCTAGCCCCATTGAAGAACCATAGAAATGCCGTTTAGAAAAAGCACTCCTTCTGCTTATAGACCCAGCCAGGAATGGCCTAGCCTGGAATCCCCTGCACCATTCTGCAGCTTTCCAGCTCCCTCACACACTGGCAAAAGAAAGAAACTTTCTCCTAGCTCCTTTCCTTTGAAGCAGAAACACGTTTACATCCTAGCCCCATTGAAGAACCATAGAAATGCCGTTTAGAAAAAGCACTCCTTCTGCTTATAGACCCAGCCAGGAATGGCCTAGCCTGGAATCCCCTGCACCATTCTGCAGCTTTCCAGCTCCCTCACACACTGGCAAAAGAAACTTTCTCCTAGCTCCTTTCCTTTGAAGCAGAAACACGTTTACATCCTAGCTCCATTGAAGAACCATAGAAATGCCGTTTAGTAAAAGCACTCCTTCTGCTTATAGACCCAGCCAGGAATGGCCTAGCCTGGAATCCCCTGCACCATTCTGCAGCTTTCCAGCTCCCTCACACACTGGCAAAAGAAACTTTCTCCTAGCTCCTTTCCTTTGAAGCAGAAACACGTTTACATCCTAGCCCCATTGAAGAACCATAGAAATGCCGTTTAGAAAAAGCACTCCTTCTGCTTATAGACCCAGCCAGGAATGGCCTAGCCTGGAATCCCCTGCACCATTCTGCAGCTTTCCAGCTCCCTCACACACTGGCAAAAGAAACTTTCTCCTAGCTCCTTTCCTTTGAAGCAGAAACACGTTTACATCCTAGCCCCATTGAAGAACCATAGAAATGCCGTTTAGAAAAAGCACTCCTTCTGCTTATAGACCCAGCCAGGAATGGCCTAGCCTGGAATCCCCTGCACCATTCTGCAGCTTTCCAGCTCCCTCACACACTGGCAAAAGAAACTTTCTCCTAGCTCCTTTCCTTTGAAGCAGAAACACGTTTACATCCTAGCTCCATTGAAGAACCATAGAAATGCCGTTTAGAAAAAGCACTCCTTCTGCTTATAGACCCAGCCAGGAATGGCCTAGCCTGGAATCCCCTGCACCATTCTGCAGCTTTCCAGCTCCCTCACACACTGGCAAAAGAAACTTTCTCCTAGCTCCTTTCCTTTGAAGCAGAAACACGTTTACATCCTAGCCCCATTGAAGAACCATAGAAATGCCGTTTAGAAAAAGCACTCCTTCTGCTTATAGACCCAGCCAGGAATGGCCTAGCCTGGAATCCCCTGCACCATTCTGCAGCTTTCCAGCTCCCTCACACACTGGCAAAAGAAACTTTCTCCTAGCTCCTTTCCTTTGAAGCAGAAACACGTTTACATCCTAGCTCCATTGAAGAACCATAGAAATGCCGTTTAGAAAAAGCACTCCTACTGCTTATAGACCCAGCCAGGAATGGCCTAGCCTGGAATCCCCTGCACCATTCTGCAGCTTTCCAGCTCCCTCACACACTGGCAAAAGAAACTTTCTCCTAGCTCCTTTCCTTTGATGCAGAAACACGTTTACATCCTAACCCCATTGAAGAACCATAGAAATGCCGTTTAGAAAAAGCACTCCTTCTGCTTATAGACCCAGCCAGGAATGGCCTAGCCTGGAATCCCCTGCACCATTCTGCAGCTTTCCAGCTCCCTCACACACTGGCAAAAGAAACTTTCTCCTAGCTCCTTTCCTTTGAAGCAGAAACACGTTTACATCCTAGCCCCATTGAAGAACCATAGAAATGCCGTTTAGAAAAAGCACTCCTTCTGCTTATAGACCCAGCCAGGAATGGCCTAGCCTGGAATCCCCTGCACCATTCTGCAGCTTTCCAGCTCCCTCACACACTGGCAAAAGAAACTTTCTCCTAGCTCCTTTCCTTTGATGCAGAAAGAGTTTTACATCCTAGCCCCATTGAAGAACCATAGAAATGCCGTTTAGAAAAAGCACTCCTTCTGCTTATAGACCCAGCCAGGAATGGCCTAGCCTGGAATCCCCTGCACCATTCTGCAGCTTTCCAGCTCCCTCACACACTGGCAAAAGAAACTTTCTCCTAGCTCCTTTCCTTTGAAGCAGAAACACTTTTACATCCTAGCTCCATTGAAGAACCATAGAAATGCCGTTTAGAAAAAGCACTCCTTCTGCTTATAGACCCAGCCAGGAATGGCCTAGCCTGGAATCCCCTGCACCATTCTGCAGCTTTCCAGCTCCCTCACACACTGGCAAAAGAAACTTTCTCCTAGCTCCTTTCCTTTGAAGCAGAAACACGTTTACATCCTAGGCTCCATTGAAGAACCATAGAAATGCCGTTTAGAAAAAGCACTCCTCTGCTTATAGACCCAGCCAGGAATGGCCTAGCCTGGAATCCCCTGCACCATTCTGTAGCTTTCCAGCTCCCTCACACACTGGCAAAAGAAACTTTCTCCTAGCTCCTTTCCTTTGAAGCAGAAACACGTTTACATCCTAGCCCCATTGAAGAACCATAGAAATGCCGTTTAGAAAAAGCACTCCTTCTGCTTATAGACCCAGCCAGGAATGGCCTAGCCTGGAATCCCCTGCACCATTCTGCAGCTTTCCAGCTCCCTCACACACTGGCAAAAGAAACTTTCTCCTAGCTCCTTTCCTTTGAAGCAGAAACACGTTTACATCCTAGCCCCATTGAAGAACCATAGAAATGCCGTTTAGAAAAAGCACTCCTTCTGCTTATAGACCCAGCCAGGAATGGCCTAGCCTGGAATCCCCTGCACCATTCTGCAGCTTTCCAGCTCCCTCACACACTGGCAAAAGAAACTTTCTCCTAGCTCCTTTCCTTTGAAGCAGAAACACGTTTACATCCTAGCTCCATTGAAGAACCATAGAAATGCCGTTTAGAAAAAGCACTCCTTCTGCTTATAGACCCAGCCAGGAATGGCCTAGCCTGGAATCCCCTGCACCATTCTGCAGCTTTCCAGCTCCCTCACACACTGGCAAAAGAAACTTTCTCCTAGCTCCTTTCCTTTGAAGCAGAAACACGTTTACATCCTAGCCCCATTGAAGAACCATAGAAATGCCGTTTAGAAAAAGCACTCCTTCTGCTTATAGACCCAGCCAGGAATGGCCTAGCCTGGAATCCCCTGCACCATTCTGCAGCTTTCCAGCTCCCTCACACACTGGCAAAAGAAACTTTCTCCTAGCTCCTTTCCTTTGAAGCAGAAACACGTTTACATCCTAGCCCCATTGAAGAACCATAGAAATGCCGTTTAGAAAAAGCACTCCTTCTGCTTATAGACCCAGCCAGGAATGGCCTAGCCTGGAATCCCCTGCACCATTCTGCAGCTTTCCAGCTCCCTCACACACTGGCAAAAGAAACTTTCTCCTAGCTCCTTTCCTTTGAAGCAGAAACACGTATACATCCTAGCTCCATTGAAGAACCATAGAAATGCCGTTTAGAAAAAGCACTCCTTCTGCTTATAGACCCAGCCAGGAATGGCCTAGCCTGGAATCCCCTGCACCATTCTGCAGCTTTCCAGCTCCCTCACACACTGGCAAAAGAAACTTTCTCCTAGCTCCTTTCCTTTGAAGCAGAAACACGTTTACATCCTAGCCCCATTGAAGAACCATAGAAATGCCGTTTAGAAAAAGCACTCCTTCTGCTTATAGACCCAGCCAGGAATGGCCTAGCCTGGAATCCCCTGCACCATTCTGCAGCTTTCCAGCTCCCTCACACACTGGCAAAAGAAACTTTCTCCTAGCTCCTTTCCTTTGAAGGAGAAACACGTGTACATCCTAGCCCCATTGAAGAACCATAGAAATGCCGTTTAGAAAAAGCACTCCTTCTGCCTATAGACCCAGCCAGGAATGGCCTAGCCTGGAATCCCCTGCACCATTCTGCAGCTTTCCAGCTCCCTCACACACTGGCAAATGAAACTTTCTCCTAGCTCCTTTCCTTTGAAGCAGAAACATGTTTACATCCTAGCTCCATTGAAGAACCATAGAAATGCCGTTTAGAAAAAGCACTCCTTCTGCTTATAGACCCAGCCAGGAATGGCCTAGCCTGGAATCCCCTGCACCATTCTGCAGCTTTCCAGCTCCCTCACACACTGGCAAAAGAAACTTTCTCCTAGCTCCTTTCCTTTGAAGCAGAAACACGTTTACATCCTAGCCCCATTGAAGAACCATAGAAATGCCGTTTAGAAAAAGCACTCCTTCTGCTTATAGACCCAGCCAGGAATGGCCTAGCCTGGAATCCCCTGCACCATTCTGCAGCTTTCCAGCTCCCTCACACACTGGCAAAAGAAACTTTCTCCTAGCTCCTTTCCTTTGAAGCAGAAACACGTTTACATCCTAGCTCCATTGAAGAACCATAGAAATGCCGTTTAGAAAAAGCACTCCTTCTGCTTATAGACCCAGCCAGGAATGGCCTAGCCTGGAATCCCCTGCACCATTCTGCAGCTTTCCAGCTCCCTCACACACTGGCAAAAGAAACTTTCTCCTAGCTCCTTTCCTTTGAAGCAGAAACACTTTACATCCTAGCCCCATTGAAGAACCATAGAAATGCCGTTTAGAAAAAGCACTCCTTCTGCTTATAGACCCAGCCAGGAATGGCCTAGCCTGGAATCCCCTGCACCATTCTGCAGCTTTCCAGCTCCCTCACACACTGGCAAAAGAAACTTTCTCCTAGCTCCTTTCCTTTGAAGCAGAAACACTTTTACATCCTAGCCCCATTGAAGAACCATAGAAATGCCGTTTAGAAAAAGCACTCCTTCTGCTTATAGACCCAGCCAGGAATGGCCTAGCCTGGAATCCCCTGCACCATTCTGCAGCTTTCCAGCTCCCTCACACACTGGCAAAAGAAACTTTCTCCTAGCTCCTTTCCTTTGAAGCAGAAACACTTTTACATCCTAGCTCCATTGAAGAACCATAGAAATGCCGTTTAGAAAAAGCACTCCTTCTGCTTATAGACCCAGCCAGGAATGGCCTAGCCTGGAATCCCCTGCACCATTCTGCAGCTTTCCAGCTCCCTCACACACTGGCAAAAGAAACTTTCTCCTAGCTCCTTTCCTTTGAAGCAGAAACACGTTTACATCCTGGCTCCATTGAAGAACCATAGAAATGCCGTTTAGAAAAAGCACTCCTTCTGCTTATAGACCCAGCCAGGAATGGCCTAGCCTGGAATCCCCTGCACCATTCTGCAGCTTTCCAGCTCCCTCACACACTGGCAAAAGAAACTTTCTCCTAGCTCCTTTCCTTTGAAGCAGAAACACGTTTACATCCTGGCTCCATTGAAGAACCATAGAAATGCCGTTTAGAAAAAGCACTCCTCTGCTTATAGACCCAGCCAGGAATGGCCTAGCCTGGAATCCCCTGCACCATTCTGCAGCTTTCCAGCTCCCTCACACACTGGCAAAAGAAACTTTCTCCTAGCTCCTTTCCTTTGAAGCAGAAACACGTTTACATCCTAGCCCCATTGAAGAACCATAGAAATGCCGTTTAGAAAAAGCACTCCTTCTGCTTATAGACCCAGCCAGGAATGGCCTAGCCTGGAATCCCCTGCACCATTCTGCAGCTTTCCAGCTCCCTCACACACTGGCAAAAGAAACTTTCTCCTAGCTCCTTTCCTTTGAAGCAGAAACACGTTTACATCCTAGCCCCATTGAAGAACCATAGAAATGCCGTTTAGAAAAAGCACTCCTTCTGCTTATAGACCCAGCCAGGAATGGCCTAGCCTGGAATCCCCTGCACCATTCTGCAGCTTTCCAGCTCCCTCACACACTGGCAAAAGAAACTTTCTCCTAGCTCCTTTCCTTTGAAGCAGAAACACGTTTACATCCTAGCTCCATTGAAGAACCATAGAAATGCCGTTTAGAAAAAGCACTCCTTCTGCTTATAGACCCAGCCAGGAATGGCCTAGCCTGGAATCCCCTGCACCATTCTGCAGCTTTCCAGCTCCCTCACACACTGGCAAAAGAAACTTTCTCCTAGCTCCTTTCCTTTGAAGCAGAAACACTTTACATCCTAGCCCCATTGAAGAACCATAGAAATGCCGTTTAGAAAAAGCAATCCTTCTGCTTATAGACCCAGCCAGGAATGGCCTAGCCTGGATAACCCTGCACCATTCTGCAGCTTTCCAGCTCCCTCACACACTGGCAAAAGAAACTTTCTCCTAGCTCCTTTCCTTTGAAGCAGAAACACGTTTACATCCTACCCCGATGGAAGAACCATAGAAATGCCGTTTAGAAAAAGCACTCCTTCTGCTTATAGACCCAGCCAGGAATGGCCTAGCCTGGAATCCCCTGCACCATTCTGCAGCTTTCCAGCTCCTTCACACACTGGCAAAAGAAACTTTCTCCTAGCTCCTTTCCTTTGAAGCAGAAACACTTTTACATCCTGGCTCCATTGAAGAACCATAGAAATGCCGTTTAGAAAAAGCACTCCTTCTGCTTATAGACCCAGCCAGGAATGGCCTAGCCTGGAATCCCCTGCACCATTCTGTAGCTTTCCAGCTCCCTCACACACTGGCAAATGAAACTTTCTCCTAGCTCCTTTCCTTTGAAGCAGAAACACATTTACATCCTAGCTCCATTAAAGAACCATAGAAATGCTGTTTAGAAAAAGCACTCCTTCTGCTTATAGACCCAGCCAGGAATGGCCTAGCCTGGAATCCCCTGCACCATTCTGCAGCTTTCCACCTCCCTCACACACCGGAAAAAGAAACCTTCTCCTAGCTCCTTTCTTTTGAAGCAGAAACACGTTTACATCCTGGCTCCATTGAAGAACCATAGAAGTGCCGTTTAGAAAAAGCACTCCTGCTTATAGACCCAGACAGGAATGGCCTAGCCTGGAATCCCCTGCACCATTCTGTAGCTTTCCAGCTCCCTCACACACTGGCAAATGAAACTTTCTCCTAGCTCCTTTCCTTTGAAGCAGAAACACGTTTACATCCTAGCTCCATTGAAGAACCATAGAAATGCCGTTTAGAAAAAGCACTCCTTCTGCTTATAGACCCAGCCAGGAATGGCCTAGCCTGGAATCCCCTGCACCATTCTGCAGCTTTCCAGCTCCCTCACACACTGGCAAAAGAAACTTTCTCCTAGCTCCTTTCCTTTGAAGCAGAAACACGTTTACATCCTAGCCCCATTGAAGAACCATAGAAATGCCGTTTAGAAAAAGCACTCCTTCTGCTTATAGACCCAGCCAGGAATGGCCTAGCCTGGAATCCCCTGCACCATTCTGCAGCTTTCCAGCTCCCTCACACACTGGCAAAAGAAACTTTCTCCTAGCTCCTTTCCTTTGAAGCAGAAACACGTTTACATCCTCGCTCCATTGAAGAACCATAGAAATGCCGTTTAGAAAAAGCACTCCTTCTGCTTATAGACCCAGCCAGGAATGGCCTAGCCTGGAATCCCCTGCACCATTCTGCAGCTTTCCAGCTCCCTCACACACTGGCAAAAGAAACTTTCTCCTAGCTCCTTTCCTTTGAAGCAGAAACACGTTTACATCCTAGCCCCATTGAAGAACCATAGAAATGCCGTTTAGAAAAAGCACTCCTTCTGCTTATAGACCCAGCCAGGAATGGCCTAGCCTGGAATCCCCTGCACCATTCTGCAGCTTTCCAGCTCCCTCACACACTGGCAAAAGAAACTTTCTCCTAGCTCCTTTCCTTTGAAGCAGAAACACGTTTACATCCTAGCCCCATTGAAGAACCATAGAAATGCCGTTTAGAAAAAGCACTCCTTCTGCTTATAGACCCAGCCAGGAATGGCCTAGCCTGGAATCCCCTGCACCATTCTGCAGCTTTCCAGCTCCCTCACACACTGGCAAAAGAAACTTTCTCCTAGCTCCTTTCCTTTGAAGCAGAAACACTTTTACATCCTAGCCCCATTGAAGAACCATAGAAATGCCGTTTAGAAAAAGCACTCCTTCTGCTTATAGACCCAGCCAGGAATGGCCTAGCCTGGAATCCCCTGCACCATTCTGTAGCTTTCCAGCTCCCTCACACACTGGCAAATGAAACTTTCTCCTAGCTCCTTTCCTTTGAAGCAGAAACACGTTTACATCCTAGCTCCATTGAAGAACCATAGAAATGCCGTTTAGAAAAAGCACTCCTTCTGCTTATAGACCCAGCCAGGAATGGCCTAGCCTGGAATCCCCTGCACCATTCTGCAGCTTTCCAGCTCCCTCACACACTGGCAAAAGAAACTTTCTCCTAGCTCCTTTCCTTTGAAGCAGAAACACGTTTACATCCTAGCTCCATTGAAGAACCATAGAAATGCCGTTTAGAAAAAGCACTCCTTCTGCTTATAGACCCAGCCAGGAATGGCCTAGCCTGGAATCCCCTGCACCATTCTGCAGCTTTCCAGCTCCCTCACACACTGGCAAAAGAAACTTTCTCCTAGCTCCTTTCCTTTGAAGCAGAAACACGTTTACATCCTAGCCCCATTGAAGAACCATAGAAATGCCTTTAGAAAAAGCACTCCTTCTGCTTATAGACCCAGCCAGGAATGGCCTAGCCTGGAATCCCCTGCACCATTCTGCAGCTTTCCAGCTCCCTCACACACATGGCAAAAGAAACTTTCTCCTAGCTCCTTTCCTTTGAAGCAGAAACACGTTTACATCCTAGCCCCATTGAAGAACCATAGAAATGCCGTTTAGAAAAAGCACTCCTTCTGCTTATAGACCCAGCCAGGAATGGCCTAGCCTGGAATCCCCTGCACCATTCTGCAGCTTTCCAGCTCCCTCACACACTGGCAAAAGAAACTTTCTCCTAGCTCCTTTCCTTTGAAGCAGAAACACGTTTACATCCTAGCCCCATTGAAGAACCATAGAAATGCCGTTTAGAAAAAGCACTCCTTCTGCTTATAGACCCAGCCAGGAATGGCCTAGCCTGGAATCCCCTGCACCATTCTGCAGCTTTCCAGCTCCCTCACACACTGGCAAAAGAAACTTTCTCCTAGCTCCTTTCCTTTGAAGCAGAAACACGTTTACATCCTAGCCCCATTGAAGAACCATAGAAATGCCGTTTAGAAAAAGCACTCCTTCTGCTTATAGACCCAGCCAGGAATGGCCTAGCCTGGAATCCCCTGCACCATTCTGCAGCTTTCCAGCTCCCTCACACACTGGCAAAAGAAACTTTCTCCTAGCTCCTTTCCTTTGAAGCAGAAACACGTTTACATCCTAGCCCCATTGAAGAACCACATAAATGCCGTTTAGAAAAAGCACTCCTTCTGCTTATAGACCCAGCCAGGAATGGCCTAGCCTGGAATCCCCTGCACCATTCTGCAGCTTTCCAGCTCCCTCACACACTGGCAAAAGAAACTTTCTCCTAGCTCCTTTCCTTTGAAGCAGAAACCCTTTTACATCCTAGCCCCATTGAAGAACCATAGAAATGCCGTTTAGAAAAAGCACTCCTTCTGCTTATAGACCCAGCCAGGAATGGCCTAGCCTGGAATCCCCTGCACCATTCTGCAGCTTTCCAGCTCCCTCACACACTGGCAAAAGAAACTTTCTCCTAGCTCCTTTCCTTTGAAGCAGAAACACGTTTACATCCTAGCCCCATTGAAGAACCATAGAAATGCCGTTTAGAAAAAGCACTCCTTCTGCTTATAGACCCAGCCAGGAATGGCCTAGCCTGGAATCCCCTGCACCATTCTGCAGCTTTCCAGCTCCCTCACACACTGGCAAAAGAAACTTTCTCCTAGCTCCTTTCCTTTGAAGCAGAAACACGTTTACATCCTAGCCCCATTGAAGAACCATAGAAATGCCGTCTAGCAAAAGCACTCCTTCTGCTTATAGACCCAGCCAGGAATGGCCTAGCCTGGAATCCCCTGCACCATTCTGCAGCTTTCCAGCTCCCTCACACACTGGCAAAAGAAACTTTCTCCTAGCTCCTTTCCTTTGAAGCAGAAACACGTTTACATCCTAGCCCCATTGAAGAACCATAGAAATGCCGTTTAGAAAAAGCACTCCTTCTGCTTATAGACCCAGCCAGGAATGGCCTAGCCTGGAATCCCCTGCACCATTCTGCAGCTTTCCAGCTCCCTCACACACTGGCAAAAGAAACTTTCTCCTAGCTCCTTTCCTTTGAAGCAGAAACACTTTACATCCTCGCTCCATTGAAGAACCATAGAAATGCCGTTTAGAAAAAGCACTCCTTCTGCTTATAGACCCAGCCAGGAATGGCCTAGCCTGGAATCCCCTGCACCATTCTGCAGCTTTCCAGCTCCCTCACACACTGGCAAAAGAAACTTTCTCCTAGCTCCTTTCCTTTGAAGCAGAAACACGTTTACATCCTACCCCATTGAAGAACCATAGAAATGCCGTTTAGAAAAAGCACTCCTTCTGCTTATAGACCCAGCCAGGAATGGCCTAGCCTGGAATCCCCTGCACCATTCTGCAGCTTTCCAGCTCCCTCACACACTGGCAAAAGAAACTTTCTCCTAGCTCCTTTCCTTTGAAGCAGAAACACTTTTACATCCTGCCTCCATTGAAGAACCATAGAAATGCCGTTTAGAAAAAGCACTCCTTCTGCTTATAGACCCAGCCAGGAATGGCCTAGCCTGGAATCCCCTGCACCATTCTGTAGCTTTCCAGCTGCGTCACACACTGGCAAATGAAACTTTCTCCTAGCTCCTTTCCTTTGAAGCAGAAACACGTTTACATCCTAGCTCCATTGAAGAACCATAGAAATGCCGTTTAGAAAAAGCACTCCTTCTGCTTATAGACCCAGCCAGGAATGGCCTAGCCTGGAATCCCCTGCACCATTCTGCAGCTTTCCAGCTCCCTCACACACTGGCAAAAGAAACTTTCTCCTAGCTCCTTTCCTTTGAAGCAGAAACACGTTTACATCCTAGCCCCATTGAAGAACCATAGAAATGCCGTTTAGAAAAAGCACTCCTTCTGCTTATAGACCCAGCCAGGAATGGCCTAGCCTGGAATCCCCTGCACCATTCTGCAGCTTTCCAGCTCCCTCACACACTGGCAAAAGAAACTTTCTCCGAGCTCCTTTCCTTTGAAGCAGAAACATGTTTACATCCTAGCTCCATTGAAGAACCATAGAAATGCCGTTTAGAAAAAGCACTCCTTCTGCTTATAGACCCAGCCAGGAATGGCCTAGCCTGGAATCCCCTGCACCATTCTGCAGCTTTCCAGCTGCGTCACACACTGGCAAAAGAAACTTTCTCCTAGCTCCTTTCCTTTGAAGCAGAAACACGTTTACATCCTAGCTCCATTGAAGAACCATAGAAATGCCGTTTAGAAAAAGCACTCCTTCTGCTTATAGACCCAGCCAGGAATGGCCTAGCCTGGAATCCCCTGCACCATTCTGCAGCTTTCCAGCTCCCTCACACACTGGCAAAAGAAACTTTCTCCTAGCTCCTTTCCTTTGAAGCAGAAACACGTTTACATCCTAGCCCCATTGAAGAACCATAGAAATGCCGTTTAGAAAAAGCACTCCTTCTGCTTATAGACCCAGCCAGGAATGGCCTAGCCTGGAATCCCCTGCACCATTCTGCAGCTTTCCAGCTCCCTCACACACTGGCAAAAGAAACTTTCTCCTAGCTCCTTTCCTTTGAAGCAGAAACACGTTTACATCCTAGCCCCATTGAAGAACCATAGAAATGCCGTTTAGAAAAAGCACTCCTTCTGCTTATAGACCCAGCCAGGAATGGCCTAGCCTGGAATCCCCTGCACCATTCTGCAGCTTTCCAGCTCCCTCACACACTGGCAAAAGAAACTTTCTCCTAGCTCCTTTCCTTTGAAGCAGAAACACGTTTACATCCTAGCCCCATTGAAGAACCATAGAAATGCCGTTTAGAAAAAGCACTCCTTCTGCTTATAGACCCAGCCAGGAATGGCCTAGCCTGGAATCCCCTGCACCATTCTGCAGCTTTCCAGCTGCAGTCACACACTGGCAAAAGAAACTTTCTCCTAGCTCCTTTCCTTTGAAGCAGAAACACGTTTACATCCTAGCCCCATTGAAGAACCATAGAAATGCCGTTTAGAAAAAGCACTCCTTCTGCTTATAGACCCAGCCAGGAATGGCCTAGCCTGGAATCCCCTGCACCATTCTTCAGCTTTCCAACGCCCTAACACACTGGCAATAGAAACTTTCTCCTAGCTCCTTTCCTTTGAAGCAGAAACACGTTTACATCCTAGCCCCATTGAAGAACCATAGAAATGCCGTTTAGAAAAAGCACTCCTTCTGCTTATAGACCCAGCCAGGAATGGCCTAGCCTGGAATCCCCTGCACCATTCTGCAGCTTTCCAGCTCCCTCACACACTGGCAAAAGAAACTTTCTCCTAGCTCCTTTCCTTTGAAGCAGAAACACGTTTACATCCTAGCCCCATTGAAGAACCATAGAAATGCCGTTTAGAAAAAGCACTCCTTCTGCTTATAGACCCAGCCAGGAATGGCCTAGCCTGGAATCCCCTGCACCATTCTGCAGCGTTCCAGCTGCGTCACACACTGGCAAAAGAAACTTTCTCCTAGCTCCTTTCCTTTCAAGCAAAAACATGTTTACATCCTAGCTCCATTGAAGAACCATAGAAATGCCGTTTAGAAAAAGCACTCCTTCTGCTTATAGACCCAGCCAGGAATGGCCTAGCCTGGAATCCCCTGCACCATTCTGCAGCTTTCCAGCTCCCTCACACACTGGCAAAAGAAACTTTCTCCTAGCTCCTTTCCTTTGAAGCAGAAACACGTTTACATCCTAGCCCCATTGAAGAACCATAGAAATGCCGTTTAGAAAAAGCACTCCTTCTGCTTATAGACCCAGCCAGGAATGGCCTAGCCTGGAATCCCCTGCACCATTCTGCAGCTTTCCAGCTCCCTCACACACTGGCAAAAGAAACTTTCTCCTAGCTCCTTTCCTTTGAAGCAGAAACACGTTTACATCCTAGCCCCATTGAAGAACCATAGAAATGCCGTTTAGAAAAAGCACTCCTTCTGCTTATAGACCCAGCCAGGAATGGCCTAGCCTGGAATCCCCTGCACCATTCTGCAGCTTTCCAGCTCCCTCACACACTGGCAAAAGAAACTTTCTCCTAGCTCCTTTCCTTTGAAGTAAAAACACGTTTACATCCTAGCCCCATTGAAGAACCATAGAAATGCCGTTTAGAAAAAGCACTCCTTCTGCTTATAGACCCAGCCAGGAATGGCCTAGCCTGGAATCCCCTGCACCATTCTGCAGCTTTCCAGCTGCCTCACACACTGGCAAAAGAAACTTTCTCCTAGCTCCTTTCCTTTGAAGCAGAAACACGTTTACATCCTAGCCCCATTGAAGAACCATAGAAATGCCGTTTAGAAAAAGCACTCCTTCTGCTTATAGACCCAGCCAGGAATGGCCTAGCCTGGAATCCCCTGCACCATTCTGCAGCTTTCCAGCTCCCTCACACACTGGCAAAAGAAACTTTCTCCTAGCTCCTTTCCTTTGAAGCAGAAACACGTTTACATCCTAGCCCCATTGAAGAACCATAGAAATGCCGTTTAGAAAAAGCACTCCTTCTGCTTATAGACCCAGCCAGGAATGGCCTAGCCTGGAATCCCCTGCACCATTCTGCAGCTTTCCAGCTCCCTCACACACTGGCAAAAGAAACTTTCTCCTAGCTCCTTTCCTTTGAAGCAGAAACACGTTTACATCCTAGCCCCATTGAAGAACCATAGAAATGCCGTTTAGAAAAAGCACTCCTTCTGCTTATAGACCCAGCCAGGAATGGCCTAGCCTGGAATCCCCTGCACCATTCTGCAGCTTTCCAGCTGCCTCACACACTGGCAAAAGAAACTTTCTCCTAGCTCCTTTCCTTTGAAGCAGAAACACGTTTACATCCTAGCCCCATTGAAGAACCATAGAAATGCCGTTTAGAAAAAGCACTCCTTCTGCTTATAGACCCAGCCAGGAATGGCCTAGCCTGGAATCCCCTGCACCATTCTGCAGCTTTCCAGCTCCCTCACACACTGGCAAAAGAAACTTTCTCCTAGCTCCTTTCCTTTGAAGCAGAAACACGTTTACATCCTAGCCCCATTGAAGAACCATAGAAATGCCGTTTAGAAAAAGCACTCCTTCTGCTTATAGACCCAGCCAGGAATGGCCTAGCCTGGAATCCCCTGCACCATTCTGCAGCTTTCCAGCTCCCTCACACACTGGCAAAAGAAACTTTCTCCTAGCTCCTTTCCTTTGAAGCAGAAACACGTTTACATCCTACCCCATGGAAGAACCATAGAAATGCCGTTTAGAAAAAGCACTCCTTCTGCTTATAGACCCAGCCAGGAATGGCCTAGCCTGGAATCCCCTGCACCATTCTGCAGCTTTCCAGCTGCCTCACACACTGGCAAAAGAAACTTTCTCCTAGCTCCTTTCCTTTGAAGCAGAAACACTTTACATCCTAGCCCCATTGAAGAACCATAGAAATGCCGTTTAGAAAAAGCACTCCTTCTGCTTATAGACCCAGCCAGGAATGGCCTAGCCTGGAATCCCCTGCACCATTCTGCAGCTTTCCAGCTGCGTCACACACTGGCAAAAGAAACTTTCTCCTAGCTCCTTTCCTTTGAAGCAGAAACACTTTACATCCTAGCCCCATTGAAGAACCATAGAAATGCCGTTTAGAAAAAGCACTCCTTCTGCTTATAGACCCAGCCAGGAATGGCCTAGCCTGGAATCCCCTGCACCATTCTGCAGCTTTCCAGCTCCCTCACACACTGGCAAAAGAAACTTTCTCCTAGCTCCTTTCCTTTGAAGCAGAAACACGTTTACATCCTAGCCCCATTGAAGAACCATAGAAATGCCGTTTAGAAAAAGCACTCCTTCTGCTTATAGACCCAGCCAGGAATGGCCTAGCCTGGAATCCCCTGCACCATTCTGCAGCTTTCCAGCTGCGTCACACACTGGCAAAAGAAACTTTCTCCTAGCTCCTTTCCTTTGAAGCAGAAACACGTTTACATCCTAGCCCCATTGAAGAACCATAGAAATGCCGTTTAGAAAAAGCACTCCTTCTGCTTATAGACCCAGCCAGGAATGGCCTAGCCTGGAATCCCCTGCACCATTCTGCAGCTTTCCAGCTCCCTCACACACCGGCAAAAGAAACTTTCTCCTAGCTCCTTTCCTTTGAAGCAGAAACACGTTTACATCCTAGCCCCATTGAAGAACCATAGAAATGCCGTTTAGAAAAAGCACTCCTTCTGCTTATAGACCCAGCCAGGAATGGCCTAGCCTGGAATCCCCTGCACCATTCTGCAGCTTTCCAGCTCCCTCACACACTGGCAAAAGAAACTTTCTCCTAGCTCCTTTCCTTTGAAGCAGAAACACGTTTACATCCTAGCCCCATTGAAGAACCATAGAAATGCCGTTTAGAAAAAGCACTCCTTCTGCTTATAGACCCAGCCAGGAATGGCCTAGCCTGGAATCCCCTGCACCATTCTGCAGCTTTCCAGCTCCCTCACACACTGGCAAAAGAAACTTTCTCCTAGCTCCTTTCCTTTGAAGCAGAAACACTTTTACATCCTAGCCCCATTGAAGAACCATAGAAATGCCGTTTAGAAAAAGCACTCCTTCTGCTTATAGACCCAGCCAGGAATGGCCTAGCCTGGAATCCCCTGCACCATTCTGCAGCTTTCCAGCTGCGTCACACACTGGCAAAAGAAACTTTCTCCTAGCTCCTTTCCTTTGAAGCAGAAACACGTTTACATCCTAGCCCCATTGAAGAACCATAGAAATGCCGTTTAGAAAAAGCACTCCTTCTGCTTATAGACCCAGCCAGGAATGGCCTAGCCTGGAATCCCCTGCACCATTCTGCAGCTTTCCAGCTCCCTCACACACTGGCAAAAGAAACTTTCTCCTAGCTCCTTTCCTTTGAAGCAGAAACACTGGTTCATCCTAGTCCCATGGAAGAACCATAGAAATGCCGTTTAGAAAAAGCACTCCTTCTGCTTATAGACCCAGCCAGGAATGGCCTAGCCTGGAATCCCCTGCACCATTCTGCAGCTTTCCAGCTGCGTCACACACTGGCAAAAGAAACTTTCTCCTAGCTCCTTTCCTTTGAAGCAGAAACACGTTTACATCCTACCCCCATGGAAGAACCATAGAAATGCCGTTTAGAAAAAGCACTCCTTCTGCTTATAGACCCAGCCAGGAATGGCCTAGCCTGGAATCCCCTGCACCATTCTGCTGCTTTCCAGATCCCTCACACACTGGCAAAAGAAACTTTCTCCTAGCTCCTTTCCTTTGAAGCAGAAACACATTTACATCCTCGCTCCATTGAAGAACCATAGAAATGCCGTTTAGAAAAAGCACTCCTTCTGCTTGTAGACCCAGCCAGGAATGGCCTAGCCTGGAATCCCCTGCACCATTCTGCAGCTTTCCAGCTCCCTCACACACTGGCAAAAGAAACTTTCTCCTAGCTCCTTTCCTTTGAAGCAGAAACACGTTTACATCCTAGCCCCATTGAAGAACCATAGAAATGCCGTTTAGAAAAAGCACTCCTTCTGCTTATAGACCCAGCCAGGAATGGCCTAGCCTGGAATCCCCTGCACCATTCTGCAGCTTTCCAGCTGCGTCACACACTGGCAAAAGAAACTTTCTTCCTAGCTCCTTTCCTTTGAAGCAGAAACACGTTTACATCCTAGCCCCATGGAAGAACCATAGAAATGCCGTTTAGAAAAAGCACTCCTTCTGCTTATAGACCCAGCCAGGAATGGCCTAGCCTGGAATCCCCTGCACCATTCTGCAGCTTTCCAGCTCCCTCACACACTGGCAAAAGAAACTTTCTCCTAGCTCCTTTCCTTTGAAGCAGAAACACGTTTACATCCTAGCCCCATTGAAGAACCATAGAAATGCCGTTTAGAAAAAGCACTCCTTCTGCTTATAGACCCAGCCAGGAATGGCCTAGCCTGGAATCCCCTGCACCATTCTGCAGCTTTCCAGCTGCGTCACACACTGGCAAAAGAAACTTTCTCCTAGCTCCTTTCCTTTGAAGCAGAAACAAGTTTACATCCTACCCTCATGGAAGAACCATAGAAATGCCGTTTAGAAAAAGCAATCCTTCTGCTTATAGACCCAGCCAGGAATGGCCTAGCCTGGAATCCCCTGCACCATTCTGCAGCTTTCCAGCTACCTCACACACTGGCAAAAGAAACTTTCTCCTAGCTCCTTTCCTTTGAAGCAGAAACACGTTTACATCCTACCCCCATGGAAGAACCATAGAAATGCCGTTTAGAAAAAGCACTCCTTCTGCTTATAGACCCAGCCAGGAATGGCCTAGCCTGGAATCCCCTGCACCATTCTGCAGCTTTCCAGCTCCCTCACACACTGGCAAAAGAAACTTTCTCCTAGCTCCTTTCCTTTGAAGCAGAAACACGTTTACATCCTCGCTCCATTGAAGAACCATAGAAATGCCGTTTAGAAAAAGCACTCCTTCTGCTTATAGACCCAGCCAGGAATGGCCTAGCCTGGAATCCCCTGCACCATTCTGTAGCTTTCCAGCTGCGTCACACAGTGGCAAAAGAAACTTTCTCCTAGCTCCTTTCCTTTAAAGGAGAAACACATTTACATCCTAGCCCCATTGAAGAACCATAGAAATGCCGTTTAGAAAAAGCAATCCTTCTGCTTATAGACCCAGCCAGGAATGGCCTAGCCTGGATAACCCTGCACCATTCTGCAGCTTTCCAGCTCCCTCACACACTGGCAAAAGAAACTTTCTCCTAGCTCCTTTCCTTTGAAGCAGAAGCACGTTTACATCCTTGCCCCATTGAAGAACCATAGAAATGCCGTTTAGAAAAAGCACTGCTTCTGCTTATAGACCCAGCCAGGAATGGCCTAGCCTGGAATCCCCTGCACCATTCTGCAGCTTTCAGCTCCCACACACACTGGCAAAAGAAACTTTCTCCTAGCTCCTTTCCTTTGAAGCAGAAATACGTTTACATCCTAACCCCATGGAAGAACCATAGAAATGCCGTTTAGAAAAAGCACTCCTTCTGCTTATAGACCCAGCCAGGAATGGCCTAGCCTGGAATCCCCTGCACCATTCTGCAGCTTTCCAGCTGCGTCACACACTGGCAAAAGAAACTTTCTCCTAGCTCCTTTCCTTTGAAGCAGAAACACTTTTACATCCTAGCCCCATTGAAGAACCATAGAAATGCCGTTTAGAAAAAGCACTCCTTCTGCTTATAGACCCAGCCAGGAATGGCCTAGCCTGGAATCCCCTGCACCATTCTGCAGCTTTCCAGCTGCGTCACACACTGGCAAAAGAAACTTTCTCCTAGCTCCTTTCCTTTGAAGCAGAAACACGTTTACATCCTAGCCCCATTGAAGAACCATAGAAATGCTGTTTAGAAAAAGCACTCCTTCTGCTTATAGACCCAGCCAGGAATGGCCTAGCCTGGAATCCCCTGCACCATTCTGCAGCTTTCCAGCTCCCTCACACACTGGCAAAAGAAACTTTCTCCTAGCTCCTTTCCTTTGAAGCAGAAACACTGTTACATCCTAGCCCCATTGAAGAACCATAGAAATGCCGTTTAGAAAAAGCACTCCTTCTGCTTATAGACCCAGCCAGGAATGGCCTAGCCTGGAATCCCCTGCACCATTCTGCAGCTTTCCAGCTGCGTCACACACTGGCAAAAGAAACTTTCTCCTAGCTCCTTTCCTTTGAAGCAGAAACACGTTTACATCCTACCCCCATGGAAGAACCATAGAAATGCCGTTTAGAAAAAGCACTCCTTCTGCTTATAGACCCAGCCAGGAATGGCCTAGCCTGGAATCCCCTGCACCATTCTGCAGCTTTCCAGCTCCCTCACACACTGGCAAAAGAAACTTTCTCCTAGCTCCTTTCCTTTGAAGCAGAAACACGTTTACATCCTAGCCCCATTGAAGAACCATAGAAATGCCGTTTAGAAAAAGCACTCCTTCTGCTTATAGACCCAGCCAGGAATGGCCTAGCCTGGAATTCCCTGCACCATTCTGCAGCTTTCCAGCTCCCTCACACACTGGCAAAAGAAACTTTCTCCTAGCTCCTTTCCTTTGAAGCAGAAACACGTTTACATCCTAGCCCCATTGAAGAACCATAGAAATGCCGTTTAGAAAAAGCACTCCTTCTGCTTATAGACCCAGCCAGGAATGGCCTAGCCTGGAATCCCCTGCACCATTCTGCAGCTTTCCAGCTCCCTCACACACTGACAAAAGAAACTTTCTCCTAGCTCCTTTCCTTTGAAGCAGAAAGACTTTTACATCCTAGCCCCATTGAAGAACCATAGAAATGCCGTTTAGAAAAAGCACTCCTTCTGCTTATAGACCCAGCCAGGAATGGCCTAGCCTGGAATCCCCTGCACCATTCTGCAGCTTTCCAGCGGCCGTCACACACTGGCAAAAGAAACTTTCTCCTAGCTCCTTTCCTTTGAAGCAGAAACAAGTTTACATCCTAGCCCTCATGGAAGAACCATAGAAATGCCTGTTTAGAAAAAGCAATCCTTCTGCTTATAGACCCAGCCAGGAATGGCCTAGCCTGGAATCCCCTGCACCATTCTGCAGCTTTCCAGCTACCTCACACACTGGCAAAAGAAACTTTCTCCTAGCTCCTTTCCTTTGAAGCAGAAACACGTTTACATCCTACCCCCATGGAAGAACCATAGAAATGCTGTTTAGGAAAAGCACTCCTTCTGCTTATAGACCCAGCCAGGAATGGCCTAGCCTGGAATCCCCTGCACCATTCTGCAGCTTTCCAGCTCCCTCACACACTGGCAAAAGAAACTTTCTCCTAGCTCCTTTCCTTTGAAGCAGAAACAAGTTTACATCCTACCCTCATGGAAGAACCATAGAAATTCTGTTTAGAAAAAGCACTCCTTCTGCTTATAGACCCAGCCAGGAATGGCCTAGCCTGGAATCCCCTGCACCATTCTGCAGCTTTCCAGCTACCTCACACACTGGCAAAAGAAACTTTCTCCTAGCTCCTTTCCTTTCAAGCAGAAACACGTTTACATCCTACCCCCATGGAAGAACCATAGAAATGCCGTTTAGAAAAAGCACTCCTTCTGCTTATAGACCCAGCCAGGAATGGCCTAGCCTGGAATCCCCTGCACCATTCTGCAGCTTACCAGCTCCCTCACACACTGGCAAAAGAAACTTTCTCCTAGCTCCTTTCCTTTGAGCAGAAACACGTTTACATCCTCGCTCCATTGAAGAACCATAGAAATGCCGTTTAGAAAAAGCACTCCTTCTGCTTATAGACCCAGCCAGGAATGGCCTAGCCTGGAATCCCCTGCACCATTCTGTAGCTTTCCAGCTGCGTCACACACGTGGCAAAAGAAACTTTCTCCTAGCTCCTTTCCTTTAAAGGAGAAACACATTTACATCCTAGCCCCATTGAAGAACCATAGAAATGCCGTTTAGAAAAAGCAATCCTTCTGCTTATAGACCCAGCCAGGAATGGCCTAGCCTGGATAACCCTGCACCATTCTGCAGCTTTCCAGCTCCCTCACACACTGGCAAAAGAAACTTTCTCCTAGCTCCTTTCCTTTGAAGCAGAAAGCTTTTTACATCCTTCCCCCATGGAAGAACCATAGAAATGCCGTTTAGAAAAAGCACTCCTTCTGCTTATAGACCCAGCCAGGAATGGCCTAGCCTGGAATCCCCTGCACCATTCTGCAGCTTTCCAGCTCCCTCACACACTGGCAAAAGAAACTTTCTCCTAGCTCCTTTCCTTTGAAGCAGAAACACGTTTACATCCTAACCCCATGGAAGAACCATAGAAATGCCGTTTAGAAAAAGCACTCCTTCTGCTTATAGACCCAGCCAGGAATGGCCTAGCCTGGAATCCCCTGCACCATTCTGCAGCTTTCCAGCTGCGTCACACACTGGCAAAAGAAACTTTCTCCTAGCTCCTTTCCTTTGAAGCAGAAACACGTTTACATCCTAGCCCCATTGAAGAACCATAGAAATTCCATTTAGAAAAAGCACTCCTTCTGCTTTTAGACCCAGCCATGGATGGCCTAGCCTGGAATCCCCTGCACCATTCTGCAGCTTTCCAGGCTGCGTCACACACAGGCAAAAGAAACTTTCTCCTAGCTCCTTTCCTTTGAAGCAGAAACACTTTACATCCTAGCCCCACTGAAGAACCATAGAAATGCCTGTTTAGAAAAAGCACTCCTTCTGCTTATAGACCCAGCCAGGAATGGCCTAGCCTGGAATCCCCTGCACCATTCTGCAGCTTTCCAGCTCCCTCACACACTGGCAAAAGAAACTTTCTCCTAGCTCCTTTCCTTTGAAGCAGAAACACGTTTACATCCTAGCCCCATTGAAGAACCATAGAAATGCCGTTTAGAAAAAGCACTCCTTCTGCTTATAGACCCAGCCAGGAATGGCCTAGCCTGGAATCCCCTGCACCATTCTGCAGCTTTCCAGCTGCGTCACACACTGGCAAAAGAAACTTTCTCCTAGCTCCTTTCCTTTGAAGCAGAAACACGTTTACATCCTAGCCCCATGGAAGAGCCATAGAAATGCCGTTTAGAAAAAGCACTCCTTCTGCTTATAGACCCAGCCAGGAATGGCCTAGCCTGGAATCCCCTGCACCATTCTGCAGCTTTCCAGCTCCCTCACACACTGGCAAAAGAAACTTTCTCCTAGCTCCTTTCCTTTGAAGCAGAAACACGTTTACATCCTAGCCCCATTGAAGAACCACAGAGATGCCGTTTAGAAAAAGCACTCCTTCTGCTTATAGACCCAGCCAGGAATGGCCTAGCCTGTAATTCCCTGCACCATTCTGCAGCTTTCCAGCTCCCTCACACACTGGCAAAAGAAACTTTCTCCTAGCTCCTTTCCTTTGAAGCAGAAACACGTTTACATCCTAGCCCCATTGAAGAACCATAGAAATGCCGTTTAGAAAAAGCACTCCTTCTGCTTATAGACCCAGCCAGGAATGGCCTAGCCTGGAATCCCCTGCACCATTCTGCAGCTTTCCAGCTCCCTCACACACTGACAAAAGAAACTTTCTCTTAGCTCCATTCCTTTGAAGCAGAAAGACTTTTACATCCTAGCCCCATTGAAGAACCATAGAAATGCCGTTTAGAAAAAGCACTCCTTCTGCTTATAGACCCAGCCAGGAATGGCCTAGCCTGGAATCCCCTGCACCATTCTGCAGCTTTCCAGCGGCGTCACACACTGGCAAAAGAACCTTTCTCCTAGCTCCTTTCCTTTGGAGCAGAAACAAGTTTACATCCTACCCTCATGGAAGAACCATAGAAATGCTGTTTAGAAAAAGCAATCCTTCTGCTTATAGACCCAGCCAGGAATGGCCTAGCCTGGAATCCCCTGCACCATTCTGCAGCTTTCCAGCTCCCTCACACACTGGAAAAAGAAACTTTCTCCTAGCTCCTTTCCTTTGAAGCAGAAACACGTTTACATCCTACCCCCATGGAAGAACCATAGAAATGCTGTTTTGGCAAAGCACTCCTTCTGCTTATAGATCCAGCCAGGAATGGCCTAGCCTGGAATCCCCTGCACCATTCTGCAGCTTTCCAGCTCCCTCACACACTGGCAAAAGAAACTTTCTCCTAGCTCCTTTCATTTGAAGCAGAAACACGTTTACATCCTACCCCCATGGAAGAACCATAGAAATGCCGTTTAGAAAAAGCAATCCTTCTGCCTAAACACCCAGCCAGGAATGGCCTAGCCTGGAATCCCCTGCACCATTCTGCAGCTTTCCAGCTACCTCACACACTGGCAAAAGAAACTTTCTCCTAGCTCCTTTCCTTTGAAGCAGAAACATTTTTACATCATACCACTCTGAAAAATCATAGAAAAGCCGTTTAGAAAAAGCACTCCTTCTGCTTATAGACCCAGCCAGGAATGGCCTAGCCTGGATTCCCCTGTACCATTCTGCAGCTTTCCAGCTCCCTCACACACTGGCAAAAGAAACTTTCTCCAAGCTCCTTTCCTCTGAAGCAGAAACACGTTTACATCCTAGCACCATTGAAGAACCATAGAAATGCCGTTTAGAAAAAGCACTCCTTCTGCTTATAGAGCCAGCCAGGAATGGCCTAGCCTGGAATCCCCTGCACCATTCTGCAGCTTTCCGGCTGTCGTCACACGCTGGCAAAAGAAACTTTCTCCTACCTCCTTTCCTTTGAAGCAGAAACACTTTTCCGTCCTAGCCCCATTGAAGAACCATAGAAATTCCATTTCGAAAAAGCACTCCTTCTGCTTATAGACTGTCCTGGAGTCCTGTACCCCTAAATTCCTCTCCTGCCCGGACTTCGGGGGGAAAGGGGAAAAGCCGCCTGGTTTCCCCCCCGCCTCGCCTGCCCTGCAGCCGTGAAGGGGGCGGGGACTGCCCCGTGAGTTCCCGCGCTGGAGCCAGGCTGGGATTGGCCGTGCGCTTTCGCGCCTAAGGTGTGGTAACTCTGCCCTTTGTCTAGCCAAGGTTATAAATATTGGGGGTCTTCCCGCCTTTGGGGTTCCCGTTTTGGATTTTGCCTGTGCCTGGACGTATGTCTCTGCCTGAGTTCGTTCACTCCCCTGTGCCTGGACTGCAGAGAGACCAAAGGATTCACTTTCCTGTTAGGCACACCTTTGTCTGCCTAACGACCCTTAACGACCCTTAACGACTCCTGCAGCCGCTGGAGGAGGAAGACAGACCGCACGAGCCAGCCTGAGTGAGTTATTTGGCTTAGCTTAATTTAGTAAGAAACCGCTATTAATTAATAGCTGAGTCCTTTTCCAAAATCTGACTTACAAAAAAATAGTCAGATTATTAATGGTATCCGTGTAGATTAATTCTCATGCAACTCAACCTGTTTATCAAACGAAAGTAATCTTTGTATACATAGTTGTGGGGGCGGGTTTTTGGGAAAAATAAAAAATATCTATTTTTGATAAATTCTCGACTCGGCCATGAATTAATCCTGCTCTCTGCAACATTGTGGCGCAGCGAGCAGAGTAGTTCAATCATAGAATTTCTACAAGAAAAGGGATGCCTAATCACAGGTCTTGATTTAATTTGGGCTCAGAAAAATTGTAAAAATCCGGAGAAAATCCTGGAGAAATTAGCTGAGCGCTCAGACCCTTTGATTCCTGAGTCTCCAATGGAGCATTTCTCTGTTGTTCTGGGGTCAGTCGTGACCCAGACTCTGGCCGAATTTGAAAATTATGGAAAAAGAATTCAGGCCTTGGAAAAGGATTTATTAGCAGAAAAAGCTAAGAGCCAAAGTATCTGGGAAAGCATACTGGCGCAGACAAAGAGCCTGACCGCGGCACTGACTGCCCAGATGAAAGAAAGGCTTGTAACGCCTGCAGACACCACCTCTTCGGTCTCCGTGTCTGAATTTGAATGGAGTGATTCGCGGGAATCGGGGAGAAAGGCAGAGAATGCCCCGAGGGTCTGTTCGGGGGAGAGGAGTTCCCCGCAACCAGGCACAAAAGACTCTGCTAGAGACTCAGAGAATTCCTCTGCACATGCCTCTGCGCGGCAGAAAGCCCCAAAGCCACGCAGAAAGCGCCGGTCCCGACCGGACTTCCCCGTGGCTAGCGGAGAAGAGAGCTCCGGTGAGGAGGGCGCCATGGTGCAGAGGCACGTGCTGCCTGTGATAAGGACTCAGTCCGTGAAGGACAGAAAAGGCGCTGCAGGGACCTCCGTGATCAAAAAGCAGTTCACAGACGCACAGCTCAGTGACTTACAAGTCAAATATGCGAGAGATCCTGGGGACTCAGTCGCTGACTATGTGTATTGAGTGTCCCGAGCCGGTGGGGACCGGGTCCTTCTAGACTCGCAGGAAGCTGCTGGAGACTGGGGGGACGATGTGTTCCTGACACGTGAACCCGAGGGGGCACACAGCCTCACCGCCCGGATAGCATACTGGGCAAGCAGTGTCCGCCCAGCCTACCGGGGGGAGCCGACAGAACTAAGAGTCACCAGCTCCTCTGAGCTCATCACTGCTCTCCGCAGACTTGCCTGTGTCCAGGCTATCTATGATAAGGGACATTATGATTGCCCGTTTTATGCCCCTGTGGACCCGGAGAGACTGCACCCTATTATGAAGGGTTTGCCAGCAACTCTGCAAATCCAAGTAATGAAGAATGTTGAGAAAATTGAACGTGTGCTTGGAAAAAATGCAGAGAACGATGATGCTAAAGAGCATGTAATGACTTGGGCTGAACTGTTAACTGACTTGAATGCCTGTCGTGGAACGCAGTTTCGCGGCAGAATTTATAGGGGAAATACGCGAGGCGTTGACTATTTTATCAGTGATTTATTGCAAAGAATGCGAATTCCCTCTTCCCGAAACTACACCACCACTGTGAATTCTTTTGATTGAGGTCAAAGTAACATTTCCGAAAATGGCAAATTAAAGAGTCTACGATGTTTAAAGAGAGTTCTTTGAGTCTCTGGTTCGAGTTAATAGTTCGTCAGCTACTCACAGTCCGTAGCTTGGTAGGGAGTCCCTTTCTCCCGATGAGGGTCCAGGCATGCAGGCTTTAGCCTCTGCGACTCGGGGTCCGCCCGAGGCGAGGCTGTATCGGCGAGCAGTTTGTTGTTGTTAAGTCCGGGGAAGAACAGGAGCGAGGGTGAGATCCAGGGCAAAAGAGCAAAAGGCAAAAAGGCAAAAGCCTCGATCCTGGCCTGTCCACCATTTTTATAATGTTCCAAAACAGGACTAGCCCACAATTCGGACCACTTTTACGTTGTTCACATGCATTGGTAAAAGACAGTAAGCAATTTATATAATTGGATAATATTACTCAAACAATATAAAGACCACTCCTCAGGCCAGCCCACCTGCAGGTGCTGGGCAGGCCTAAGATAGTCGTTTCTACTTAACCAAAACAATACCCTGTTGTCTGGAAAGCAAGGCCAAGTGAAAAGGAAACATGGCCAGTGTTTACCTTTCACTTACCCTAGGGAGAAATCTTCCCATGGGACTGAAAGATTGTTTTGGTTTTTCGATGCTTCTGCTTGAATGTGAGGCACTAGAAACTACACAATATAGCAAAAGCTTAGAGAGCCTTTGCTACTCTCCATGACATACTCCACCCCCTGGCTCACATTAAGCCAAGAATCGAAAAAGCAAAAATGAGATACAACTTTCATTTAACCCTTAACATAACTAATACATAAGCATAACTCTAATTCAAACTAACTTAATACTTATGCCCACCCCCCTGAATAAACAAAGCTTTATTGAATATTTACAAAGCAAAAAACCTGGTATATGCAAAAGCAGTTCAGAAGTCTGGGAGAATCCATCGTGCACTGATACGATGAGTCTTCCCACTTACATCAGTTGCTTCCCAAGCATACAACCCATTTGGTTTTGTCAGGGTCATAGGCACAACTCCAATTGAAGGTAAGTTTACCATTACTGGTTGTCCCACCTGTAACTTGTGTAATGACTGTTGAGAGTGCTGAGATTTATCTGGTGGATGTCTAACATTCTCCACTGGATTGTCAGGACAAAATGCCCTTATTTTAGGACTACCATAATTACCCCATCTGTTGTTCACAATGAAAACTGCGTATGGCAAGCGTTTATCCCAGTTACCTTTGGATACCATGGCATGTTTCTTAACCAGAGCATTTGTTCTCTCTACAGTACCATTAGCTTGAGGATAATAGGGAGTATGGAACACCCATGTAATCCCTTCACCCTTAGCCCAGTCTTGTACAGAAGATGCTGTAAAGTGAGATCCATTATCACTTTGGATGTACTCTGGCATTGGTAAGACACTAAACCACTGCTTTAAGACCTCAATAGTTTGAGCTCCTGTGGCAGCACTAGTTGCTGTAGCCATGACTAATCCTGAAACCACCTCCACCCCCACCAGTATGTATTTCTTCCCGTGTGAGGGCTTTAAAGGACCCACATAGTCAACTTGCCATGTGCTCCATAACCTTTTGTCCTCTCTGATATGCTGTGCTGGAGCTAGATTGGGATGATTTGTTTTAAGCCTGATTCTGCACTGTGGACAGGATGAAATGAGTTCCTTACAGGTACTCATAGAAACTGGCCATCCTCTAGATCTACACTCGAAGTAAAGGTCTGCTTTTCCTGAATGACCTCTTTTAATATGAAGCCACTCAGCTAATCTCCACCATTCTCCTTTGTCCTCATCCACTATGTTGATCTTTGCCAGGAAATCAGCTTGATTATTCCAGGTGGTAGCTGGTGTTTGCTTTTTGGAATGCCCTTCTACCCAACCAACTTTGAGGGGTCTGGATCGGCCAATCTCTAATAGCCTTTTCCAGTCTTCGACTCTCCAGACTTCCGCACCTGACACCTTCCACTGATTCACTTCCCACTGGCAAATCCACTCAGTGGCGCCTTTGAACGTGGAATAAGAATCAGTGTAAATAGTTGTTGCTCCATTCTCGGCTGCTATCATGAGAGCACGCAACTCCCCTACCTGTGCACTGCCATCACCTTCTTCAGTGATGGTCTGGCCTGTAGCAATCTCCAAGGCAGCGGCTTTGTAGTGCCACTTCGCCCCTACCCTCCGAGAGGACGCATCTGTGAACCACACTCCCGATTTGTCGGAGTCTGCGGTCATCTCAGGGGCTACCTGAATAGGAGAAGGCTTATATGGCTGACTAAGCAGAGCTTTATCAGGATTTATGGGTTGCTGAAGTTTGGATACCTTTGTAGGTCCCTCTTTCAGCGGCATCAGCTGTGAAATTCCTTCTAAGTAGGCATACCACTTTCTAACAGTAGCCTTTTGGGCAATTCCTTTCGGTGGAGGAGTTCCTTTAAGGATCGCTTTTAGCAGAGGAAATGGGCCTTGCACCACAACATCTTGTGCAGTACGAAGTTTTTCTGCTTCCTTAACAGCTCGAGTTAGGGAAAGAAGTCCCTTTTCCCAATCCGAGTACCGAATTTCGGCCTCTTTGAATGCTGTTGAGGAAAACATGAGAGCTCTACTAGGACCATTGGGTCCTCTCTGGAAAATTCCACAGTATGAGGCATTCGCGGAGAAACCCCATTCAGCCCTCAGGGCATCTTTTGGGTGCAATGGCCCCAACTTCTGATATGCCTTTAGTTCGTCCTTGAGAAGCCTCAGGCTATCAGAATGTTCTGGAGTCCAATCCCAATGCTTGTTCTTCTTAAGCAAATCATACAGAGGACGGGCAATTACTGAGAAACCTGGAATGTGTTTCCTCCAGTAACCCAGAGTACCCAACAACTGTTGTAACTCTTTTCTATTTTGGGGTATTTGGCCCTTTTCAATGCTCTGAAGAGTGTCATCTGGCACAGACACTGCACCTGCTATCCACCATGATCCCAGGAATTTTACCTCTTGACTTGGACCTTGACACTTTTCCTTTGGAATGGTCAAACCCTGGTTAGTCAACAGTTCTCGGATATTCTCAGCCACTGCACCAACTTGCTCCTTATCATTCCCTCCCACCAAGATATCATCAGTGTAATGGTACATCTTAACATCCTTAGGAAGCTGAACAGTGTCAAGCAAAGCTGCAAGTGCATTGTGTGCAATGGTTGCGCTGTGTTTGTATCCTTGTGGAAGACGGTTGAATGTGTACTGAATACCTTGCCAGGTAAAAGCAAACTGCGGTTTGTCCTCTTCTCTCAACGGCACCATGAAGAACATGTCCTTCACGTCTAGAGTTGCCATCCAGGTGTGAGAAGCCGCTTGGATTGCTGTCACTGTGGATGAAAGACTAGGAACTGCTGCAGTAAGAGGAGGAGTGCTACTATTTAGCTTCCGGAAATCTACCGTCAATCTCCATCGGCCATTCTGTTTTCGGACTGGCCAAACAGGTGAATTGTAAGGAGAATGAGTTCTAGTGATAATCTGTCTCTTCTCAAGATCAGCTATCACTTCAGTGATACCTTGCTTAGCTGCAGCTGGCAATGGAGGAGCTGTTTGCAACACAAGTAATGTGTGACTTTGGCAATATTCTCAGATGCTTTGCTAGTTGTGCATTTAGCACTGTAATTTGTGCACCTGTATCTATTAGGTATTTGACAGCAGCTCTAGTTGGTCCAGTAGGAATCATGATATAGGGTTCAGGTTTTTCAGACCATCGACATTCAGAAACAGAGCGATGAGTGTGGCCTGAATCATTCACCGCCACACCTAGTTTTTTGATTTGTTCTTATCTCCTTCTCGATCAGGAGAACCTGACTTGGTAGGAGACGTGTTTGCAGAGCCTTTCTTACGGTTCTGCTTCACCTTTCCGTCACCATTTCCTTTCAGTATCTGTTCTAACAGTTTTTTCATCTCAAACATGGTTTTACTTACAGTACTGAGCTCATTCTTCACAGGATCACGCTCTACCTGTTTCCTCTGAAACACATCACGAGGTTTCACTGCATACTTCTGCTCCTGCAGTGGGATTACACCCCTACCTTGAGAACTCGGTACCCACATTACTCCAGATTCAGAGCGACGATTAAGCTCAGGGCTCCCCCTGGGACTTGATCGTGGGCTCGATCTTGGACTCTCATTAGGGTTACCAAATGTCCAGGCATGTCGTACCGTGTGGTGTTTTCCTCGTGATGCAGAGCTGCTCCTGCCTCCAGACTGCTTCTCCTTCTGAAAGACAGATTCTGGCACAGATAAAGGATCATGATAACCCATTTGTCTCCCTAGAGTGGCTAGTTCTGTAAGCACTTCCCTCCACGTAGGATGATGTACTACACTTTGTGAACTTTGTCCTTGCCCTTCATTCTGTTGTATTGCATCCTCGATTTGTCTCCTTATCCTAATACCTTCAGCCTTTATGAAGCCAGGCATACCCCTTATCAGGGGTCCAAGCCTCTGTGGCTCTACTGGAGCATCCATGGCATGTGCATATAACCCCTTATGATTCACAGCTTGGATACAAGCAACCACAGTAAATGCTTCATTTAACTCGACAGGGGATCTGATCCAAAACTCTGTAGGATCACCCCTGTCCAAAGCCTCATAAGCACTAGCCCAGTGAAAGATCCTAGCACTCAATGCAAGGTTTCCCTCAGGACCATCCCCAAGAAATACCTCAGGTCCCCAGTTAGTTCTCCCCACCTCTTCACGAGATAAGATAATCCTTTCCGCCCCCCTTTGCACCACGCGATACACATACTCAATTATAGATTCATTAGGCATGCAGGAATAAGTTTCCCTAAGATCGTCTATCTGCGTTTCTGTGTACGATTTGATTTTCGTGGTTGTTGTTTTGCCTCCTTTCGGTCCTTGCGAAGTTTCAGATGCAAAGAGAGGATTCACGGAGTAGGTCTTCATTTTGTGGTGCACCTCCTCCACTTCCGTGTCGCTATCAATAGACGTAACTGCAGGCTGCTCCGCGGCGTGGTGCTGCACAGGCGTGCCGCTCAGCGCTGACTGCTCGGGGCGTGGCGGTTGAGAAGATGGCGGTTGTTGTGAAGATGGCTGGGAAGATGGCGGCTGCGGCGGCGCTGCCGATGGTTGAGTTTGAGACGGCATTGGGACCGGCTGGAAAACTGGAACGAACTGAGATTGAGGAGACGGTTGTGCCGGGAAAAGCGGCACTGTAGCTGCTGCCTGCGGCATTGCAAGCAGCTGCTGCGGGACTGGTGGCTGCGGCGGCAACGATTGCGGTTGTGTCTGGGCTATCGGCTCCGTTACTATTAGTAATGGCGCTGCCGGTGGCTGGGGTGCCGTCACCGGCGGAATCACCGGGACTTGAGCTGGCTGTGGCTGAGGCAAAGCGGCGGTTGGCTGGAGCAGCAACAAGGTAGGCTGTCTGGGCACCTCCCGCGGGCACGTTGCCAACCCATACTGTAAAGTCGTCTCTGCCTTGACTTGCGGCTGAGGCAGTAATGGGGCTTGTGATGGCAATAGGGGTGGTTGTGCCGCTGGTTGGGGATTCAGTGGCAAAGGAAGATGCCTTGCCGGTGACATTTTAAAGAAGTCGGGCTCGTGGGAAGGTGTACCGACGCGAGAGACTTTAGGCGGAGAACGCAAGAGTTGCGACTCTTGGGTCTGAGAGGGGGTAGTTACCGGCTCTTTCCGGCGAACCACGGGCTGCTGTGACTTCTCAGTACATATCGGAGTAAAAGTTGGCAAGCCTAGATAACCAGTTGACACTGGCAAAAGAAACTTTCTCCTAGCTCCTTTCCTTTGAAGCAGAAACACTTTTCCGTCCTAGCCCCATTGAAGAACCATAGAAATTCCATTTCGAAAAAGCACTCCTTCTGCTTTTAGACCCAGCCATGGATGGCCTAGCCTGGAATCCCCTGCACCGTTCTGCAGCTTTCCAGGTGCGTAACACACTGGCAAAAGAAACTTTCTCCTAGCTCCTTTCCTTTGAAGCAGAAACACTTTACATCCTAGCCCCACTGAAGAACCATAGAAATGCTGTTTAGAAAAAGCACTCCTTCTGCTTATAGACCCAGCCAGGAATGGCCTAGCCTGGAATCCCCTGCACCGT